>NW_023046008.1:0-85055 GCF_011762505.2 Arvicanthis niloticus | reverse complement strand
GGTAACAATGTAAGGCAGTTCACATCTGGAAGATTACCTAAGGAGAAAAGCCTGGGTACGCACTCAGTGACAAGCAACTCTTAGAGAGGTGATAGCACTAAATGCACATGACTTAGGCAGTTTGGGTGAAGACTTGTTATTTTAAGGTGGGTATCCACACGGGTAGTAGCTGGCCCTGCACTGTTCTCCGTTTTGGAAACCATGTACAAAGCAGTAGCTGTATTGTCAGCTAAAACGCATGGTACAATGTAGGGCAGGTCTCGTCTTTAAGACTATCCAAGGAGAAAAGCCTGGGTACTCCCTGAGTGCAGGCAACTCTTAGAGAGGTGAACGCACTAAATGAACATGACTTGTGCAGTTTGGGTGAAGAGGTGTTATTTTGAGTTCGGTAGCCACAGGCTATTAGCCAGCCCTGCACTGTACTATTTTTGGATACCATGTAAAAACTGTAACTCTGTTGCTGCCAAAATGCATGGTACAATGTAAGGCAGTTTCCGTCTGTAAGACTACCAAAGGAGAAAAGCCTGGGTACTCACTGACTGCCAGGCAACTCTTAGAGAGGTGAAAGCACTAAATGCACATGACTTGTGCAGTTTGGGTGAAGAGGTGTTTTTTTTGAGTTGGGTAGCCACAGGGTATTAGCTGGCCCTGCACTGTTCTCCTTTTTGGAAACGATGTCCAAAACAGTAACTGTGTTGCAGCCAAAATGCATGGTACAATGTAAGGCAGTTCCCATCTGTAAGACTACCCAAGGAGAAAAGCTTGGGTACTCCCTGAGTGCCAGGCAACTCTTACAGAGGTGAAAGCACCAAATTCACATGATTTGTGCAGTTTGGGTGAAGACATGTTAGTTTGAGTTGAGTAGCCACAGCGAATTAGCCGGCCCAGCACTGTTCTCCATTTTGGAAACCTTGTACAAAGCAGTAGCTGTGTTGCAGCTAAAACGCATGGTACAATGTAAGGAAGTTCCCATCTGTAAGACTACCCAAGAAGAAAAGCTTGGGTACTCCCTGAGTGCCAGGAAACTCTTATAGAGGTGAAACCACAAAATGCATGTAACTTGTGCAGTTAGGGTTAAGACATGTTACTTTGCATTGGGTAGCCACATGGTATTAGCAGGCCCTGCACTGTTCTCTCTTTTTGAAACCATGTATAACGTAGTAGCTGTTTTGCAACTAAAACGCATGGTACAATGTAAGGCAGTTCACATCTGGAAGACTACCTAAGGAGAAAAGTCTGGGTACTCACTCAGTGACAAGCAACTCTTAGAGAGGTGATAGCACTAAATGCATATGACTTATGCAGTTTGGGTGAAGACTTGTTATTTTGAGGTGGGTATCCACAGGGTATTAGCTGGCCCTGCACTGTTCTCCGTTTTGGAAACCATGTACAAAGCAGTAGCTGTATTGCAGCAAAAACGCATGGTACAATGTAGGTCAGATCTTGTCTTTAAGACTATCCAAGGAGAAAAGCCTGGGTACTCCCTGAGTGCCAGGCAACTCTTAGAGAGGTGAAAGCACCTAAATTCACATGACTTTGTGCAGTTTGGGTGAATACATGTTAGTTTGAGTTGAGTAGCCACAGCGAATTAGCCGGTCCTGCACTGTTCTCCATTTTGGAAGCCTTGTAATAAAGCAGTAGCTGTGTTGCAGCTAAAATGCATGGTACAATGTAAGGCAGTTCCCATCTGTAAGACTACCCAAGAAGAAAAGCTTGGGTACTCCCTGAGTGCCAGGAAACTCTTATAGAGGTGAAACCACAAAAGCATGTAACTCGTGCAGTTAGGGTAAGACATGTTACTTTGCATTGGGTAGCCACATGTATTAGCAGGCCCTGCACTGTTCTCTGTTTTTGAAACCATGTATAACGTAGTAGCTGTTTTGCCAACCTAAAACGCATGGTACAATGTAAGGCAGTTCACATCTGGATGACTACCTAAGGAGAAAAGTCTGGGTACTCACTCAGTGACAAGCAACTCTTAGAGAGGTGATAGCACTAAATGCACATGACTTATGCAGTTTTGGGTGAATGACTTGTTATTTTGAGGTGGGTATCCACAGGGTATTAGCTGGCCCTGCACTGTTTTCCGTTTTGGAAACCATGTACAAAGCAGTAGCTGTATTGCAGCAAAAACGCATGGTACAATGTAGGTCAGGTCTTGTCTTTAAGACTATCCAAGGAGAAAAGCCTGGGTACTCCCTGAGTGCCAGGCAACTGTAGAGAGGTGCACTAAATGCACGTGACTTGTGCAGTTTGGGTGAAGAGGTGTTATTTTGAGTTGGGTAGCTACAGCATATGAGCTGGCCCTGCACTCTTCTCTCTTTTACAATCCCTGTACATAGCAGTAGCTGTGTTGCAGCTAAAACGCATGGTACAATGTAAGGTAGTTCACATCTGGAAGATATACCTAAGGAGAAAAGCCTGGTTACTCACTCAGTTGACAAGCAACTCTTAAAGAGGTGATAGCACTAAATGCACATGACTTATGCAGTTTGGGTGAAGAGGTGTTATTTTGAGTTGTGTAACCACAGGCTATAGCCAGCCCTGCACTGTACTATTTTTGGAAACCATGTAAAAAACTGTAACTCTGTTGCAGCCAAAATGCATGGTACAATGTAAGGCAGTTTCCGTCTGTAAGACTAACAAAGGAGAAAAGCCTGGGTACTCCACTGACTGCCAGGCAACTCTTAGAGAGGTGAAAGCACTAAATGCACATGACTTGTGCAGTTTGGGTGAAGACGTGTTTTTTTGAGTTGGGTAGCCACAGGGTATTAGCCAGCCCAGCACTATTCTCCTTTTTGGAAACGATGTCCAAAACAGTAACTGTGTTGCAGTAAAAATGCATGGTACAATGTAAGGCAGTTCACATCAGTAAGACTACCCAAGGAGAAAAGCCTGGGTACTCCCTGAGTGCCAGGCAACTCCTTACATAGGTGAAAGCACTAAATGCTCATGACTTGTGCAGTTTGGCTTGAAGAGGTGTTATTTTGAGTTGGGTAGCTACAGCATATTAGCTGGCCCTGCACTCTTCTCTCTTTAAAAACCATGTACTAAGCAGTAGCTGTATTGCAGCGAAAACACATGGTACAATGTAAGGCAGTTCACATCTGGAAGATTACCTAAGGAGAAAAGCCTGGGTACGCACTCAGTGACAAGCAACTCTTAGAGAGGTGATAGCACTAAATGCACATGACTTAGGCAGTTTGGGTGAAGACTTGTTATTTTAAGGTGGGTATCCACACGGTAGTAGCTGGCCCTGCACTGTTCTCCGTTTTGGAAACCATGTACAAAGCAGTAGCTGTATTGCAGCTAAAACGCATGGTACAATGTAGGGCAGGTCTCGTCTTTAAGACTATCCAAGGAGAAAAGCCTGGGTACTCCCTGAGTGCCAGGCAACTCTTAGAGAGGTGAACGCACTAAATGAACATGACTTGTGCAGTTTGGGTGAAGAGGTGTTATTTTGAGTTCGGTAGCCACAGGCTATTAGCCAGCCCTGCACTGTACTATTTTTGGATACCATGTAAAAAACTGTAACTCTGTTGCTGCCAAAATGCATGGTACAATGTAAGGCAGTTTCCGTCTGTAAGACTACCAAAGGAGAAAAGCTTGGGTACTCACTGAGTGCCAGGCAACTCTTAGAGAGGTGAAATCACTAAATGCACATGACTTGTGCAGTTTGGGTGAAGAGGTGTTATTTTGAGTTGGGTAGCCACAGGCTATTAGCCAGCCCTGCGCTGTTCTCCTTTTTGGAAACGATGTCCAAAACAGTAACTGTGTTGCAGCCAAAATGCATGGTACAATGTAAGGCAGTTCCCATCTGTAAGACTACCCAAGGAGAAAAGCCTGGGTACTCCCTGAGTGCCAGGCAACTCTTAGAGAGGTGAAAGCACCAAATTCACATGATTTGTGCAGTTTGGGTGAATACATGTTAGTTTGAGTTGAGTAGCCACAGCGAATTAGCCGGCCCTGCACTGTTCTCCATTTTGGAAGCCTTGTATAAAGCAGTAGCTGTGTTGCAGCTAAAATGCATGGTACAATGTAAGGCAGTTCCCATCTGTAAGACTACCCAAGAAGAAAAGGTTGGGTACTCCCTGAGTGTCAGGAAACACTTATAGAGGTGAAACCACAAAATGCATGTAACTCGTGCAGTTAGGGTTAAGACATGTTACTTTGCATTGGGTAGGCACATGGTATTAGCAGGCCCTGCACTGTTCTCTCTTTTTGAAACCATGTATAACGTAGTAGCTGTTTTGCAACTAAAACGCATGGTACAATGTAAGGCAGTTCACATCTGGATGACTACCTAAGGAGAAAAGTCTGTCTGGGTACTCACTCAGTGACAAGCAACTCTTAGAGAGGTGATAGCACTAAATGCATATGACTTATGCAGTTTGGGTGAAGACTTGTTATTTTGAGGTGGGTATCCACAGGGTATTAGCTGGCCCTGCACTGTTCTCCGTTTTGGAAACCATGTACAAAGCAGTAGCTGTATTGCAGCAAAAACGCATGGTACAATGTAGGTCAGATCTTGTCTTTAAGACTATCCAAGGAGAAAAGCCTGGGTACTCCCTGAGTGCCAGGCAACTCTTAGAGAGGTGAAAGCACCAAATTCACATGATTTGTGCAGTTTGGGTGAATACATGTTAGTTTGAGTTGAGTAGCCACAGCGAATTAGCCGGTCCTGCACTGTTCTCCATTTTGGAAGCCTTGTATAAAGCAGTAGCTGTGTTGCAGCTAAAATGCATGGTACAATGTAAGGCAGTTCCCATCTGTAAGACTACCCAAGAAGAAAAGGTTGGGTACTCCCTGAGTGTCAGGAAACACTTATAGAGGTGAAACCACAAAATGCATGTAACTCGTGCAGTTAGGGTTAAGACATGTTACTTTGCATTGGGTAGGCACATGGTATTAGCAGGCCCTGCACTGTTCTCTCTTTTTGAAACCATGTATAACGTAGTAGCTGTTTTGCAACTAAAACGCATGGTACAATGTAAGGCAGTTCACATCTGGATGACTACCTAAGGAGAAAAGTCTGTCTGGGTACTCACTCAGTGACAAGCAACTCTTAGAGAGGTGATAGCACTAAATGCACATGACTTATGCAGTTTGGGTGAAGACTTGTTATTTTGAGGTGGGTATCCACAGGGTATTAGCTGGCCCTGCACTGTTTTCCGTTTTGGAAACCATGTACAAAGCAGTAGCTGTATTGCAGCAAAAACGCATGGTACAATGTAGGTCAGGTCTTGTCTTTAAGACTATCCAAGGAGAAAAGCCTGGGTACTCCCTGAGTGCCAGGCAACTGTAGAGAGGTGCACTAAATGCACGTGACTTGTGCAGTTTGGGTGAAGAGGTGTTATTTTGAGTTGGGTAGCTACAGCATATTAGCTGGCCCTGCACTCTTCTCTCTTTTAAAATCCATGTACATAGCAGTAGCTGTGTTGCAGCTAAAACGCATGGTACAATGTAAGGTAGTTCACATCTGGAAGATTACCTAAGGAGAAAAGCCTGGGTACTCACTCAGTGACAAGCAACTCTTAAAGAGGTGATAGCACTAAATGCACATGACTTATGCAGTTTGGGTGAAGAGGTGTTATTTTGAGTTGTGTAACCACAGGCTATTAGCCAGCCTGCACTGTACTATTTTTGGAAACCATGTAAAAAACTGTAACTCTGTTGCAGCCAAAATGCATGGTACAATGTAAGGCAGTTTCCGTCTGTAAGACTAACAAAGGAGAAAAGCCTGGGTACTCACTGACTGCCAGGCAACTCTTAGAGAGGTGAAAGCACTAAATGCACATGACTTGTGCAGTTTGGGTGAAGACGTGTTTTTTGAGTTGGGTAGCCACAGGGTATTAGCCAGCCCAGCACTATTCTCCTTTTTGGAAACGATGTCCAAAACAGTAACTGTGTTGCAGTAAAAATGCATGGTACAATGTAAGGCAGTTCACATCAGTAAGACTACCCAAGGAGAAAAGCCTGGGTACTCCCTGAGTGCCAGGCAACTCTTACATAGGTGAAAGCACTAAATGCTCATGACTTGTGCAGTTTGGTTGAAGAGGTGTTATTTTGAGTTGGGTAGCTACAGCATATTAGCTGGCCCTGCACTCTTCTCTCTTTAAAAACCATGTACTAAGCAGTAGCTGTATTGCAGCGAAAACACATGGTACAATGTAAGGCAGTTCACATCTGGAAGATTACCTAAGGAGAAAAGCCTGGGTACGCACTCAGTGACAAGCAACTCTTAGAGAGGTGATAGCACTAAATGCACATGACTTAGGCAGTTTGGGTGAAGACTTGTTATTTTAAGGTGGGTATCCACACGGTAGTAGCTGGCCCTGCACTGTTCTCCGTTTTGGAAACCATGTACAAAGCAGTAGCTGTATTGCAGCTAAAACGCATGGTACAATGTAGGGCAGGTCTCGTCTTTAAGACTATCCAAGGAGAAAAGCCTGGGTACTCCCTGAGTGCCAGGCAACTCTTAGAGAGGTGAACGCACTAAATGAACATGACTTGTGCAGTTTGGGTGAAGAGGTGTTATTTTGAGTTCGGTAGCCACAGGCTATTAGCCAGCCCTGCACTGTACTATTTTTGGATACCATGTAAAAAACTGTAACTCTGTTGCTGCCAAAATGCATGGTACAATGTAAGGCAGTTTCCGTCTGTAAGACTACCAAAGGAGAAAAGCTTGGGTACTCACTGAGTGCCAGGCAACTCTTAGAGAGGTGAAAGCATTAAATGCACATGACTTGTGCAGTTTGGGTGAAGAGGTGTTATTTTGAGTTGGGTAGCCACAGGGTATTAGCCAGCCCTGCGCTGTTCTCCTTTTTGGAAATGATGTCCAAAACAGTAACTGTGTTGCAGCCAAAATGCATGGTACAATGTAAGGCAGTTCCCATCTGTAAGACTACCCAAGGAGAAAAGCCTGGGTACTCCCTGAGTGCCAGGCAACTCTTAGAGAGGTGAAAGCACCAAATTCACATGATTTGTGCAGTTTGGGTGAATACATGTTAGTTTGAGTTGAGTAGCCACAGCGAATTAGCCGGTCCTGCACTGTTCTCCATTTTGGAAGCCTTGTATAAAGCAGTAGCTGTGTTGCAGCTAAAATGCATGGTACAATGTAAGGCAGTTCCCATCTGTAAGACTACCCAAGAAGAAAAGGTTGGGTACTCCCTGAGTGTCAGGAAACACTTATAGAGGTGAAACCACAAAATGCATGTAACTCGTGCAGTTAGGGTTAAGACATGTTACTTTGCATTGGGTAGGCACATGGTATTAGCAGGCCCTGCACTGTTCTCTCTTTTGAAACCATGTATAACGTAGTAGCTGTTTTGCAACTAAAACGCATGGTACAATGTAAGGCAGTTCACATCTGGATGACTACCTAAGGAGAAAAGTCTGTCTGGGTACTCACTCAGTGACAAGCAACTCTTAGAGAGGTGATAGCACTAAATGCATATGACTTATGCAGTTTGGGTGAAGACTTGTTATTTTGAGGTGGGTATCCACAGGGTATTAGCTGGCCCTGCACTGTTCTCCGTTTTGGAAACCATGTACAAAGCAGTAGCTGTATTGCAGCAAAAACGCATGGTACAATGTAGGTCAGATCTTGTCTTTAAGACTATCCAAGGAGAAAAGCCTGGGTACTCCCTGAGTGCCAGGCAACTCTTAGAGAGGTGAAAGCACCAAATTCACATGATTTGTGCAGTTTGGGTGAATACATGTTAGTTTGAGTTGAGTAGCCACAGCGAATTAGCCGGTCCTGCACTGTTCTCCATTTTGGAAGCCTTGTATAAAGCAGTAGCTGTGTTGCAGCTAAAATGCATGGTACAATGTAAGGCAGTTCCCATCTGTAAGACTACCCAAGAAGAAAAGCTTGGGTACTCCCTGAGTGCCAGGAAACTCTTATAGAGGTGAAACCACAAAATGCATGTAACTCGTGCAGTTAGGGTTAAGACATGTTACTTTGCATTGGGTAGCCACATGGTATTAGCAGGCCCTGCACTGTTCTCTGTTTTTGAAACCATGTATAACGTAGTAGCTGTTTTGCAACTAAAACGCATGGTACAATGTAAGGCAGTTCACATCTGGATGACTACCTAAGGAGAAAGTCTGGGTACTCACTCAGTGACAAGCAACTCTTAGAGAGGTGATAGCACTAAATGCACATGACTTATGCAGTTTGGGTGAAGACTTGTTATTTTGAGGTGGGTATCCACAGGGTATTAGCTGGCCCTGCACTGTTCTCCGTTTTGGAAACCATGTACAAAGCAGTAGCTGTATTGCAGCAAAAACGCATGGTACAATGTAGGTCAGGTCTTGTCTTTAAGACTATCCAAGGAGAAAAGCCTGGGTACTCCCTGAGTGCCAGGCAACTGTAGAGAGGTGCACTAAATGCACGTGACTTGTGCAGTTTGGGTGAAGAGGTGTTATTTTGAGTTGGGTAGCTACAGCATATTAGCTGGCCCTGCACTCTTCTCTCTTTTAAAATCCATGTACATAGCAGTAGCTGTGTTGCAGCTAAAACGCATGGTACAATGTAAGGTAGTTCACATCTGGAAGATTACCTAAGGAGAAAAGCCTGGGTACTCACTCAGTGACAAGCAACTCTTAAAGAGGTGATAGCACTAAATGCACATGACTTATGCAGTTTGGGTGAAGAGGTGTTATTTTGAGTTGTGTAACCACAGGCTATTAGCCAGCCCTGCACTGTACTATTTTTGGAAACCATGTAAAAAACTGTAACTCTGTTGCAGCCAAAATGCATGGTACAATGTAAGGCAGTTTCCGTCTGTAAGACTAACAAAGGAGAAAAGCCTGGGTACTCACTGACTGCCAGGCAACTCTTAGAGAGGTGAAAGCACTAAATGCACATGACTTGTGCAGTTTGGGTGAAGACGTGTTTTTTGAGTTGGGTAGCCACAGGGTATTAGCCAGCCCAGCACTATTCTCCTTTTTGGAAACGATGTCCAAAACAGTAACTGTGTTGCAGTAAAAATGCATGGTACAATGTAAGGCAGTTCACATCAGTAAGACTACCCAAGGAGAAAAGCCTGGGTACTCCCTGAGTGCCAGGCAACTCTTACATAGGTGACAGCACTAAATGCTCATGACTTGTGCAGTTTGGTTGAAGAGGTGTTATTTTGAGTTGGGTAGCTACAGCATATTAGCTGGCCCTGCACTCTTCTCTCTTTAAAAACCATGTACTAAGCAGTAGCTGTATTGCAGCGAAAACACATGGTACAATGTAAGGCAGTTCACATCTGGAAGATTACCTAAGGAGAAAAGCCTGGGTACGCACTCAGTGACAAGCAACTCTTAGAGAGGTGATAGCACTAAATGCACATGACTTAGGCAGTTTGGGTGAAGACTTGTTATTTTAAGGTGGGTATCCACACGGTAGTAGCTGGCCCTGCACTGTTCTCCGTTTTGGAAACCATGTACAAAGCAGTAGCTGTATTGCAGCTAAAACGCATGGTACAATGTAGGGCAGGTCTCGTCTTTAAGACTATCCAAGGAGAAAAGCCTGGGTACTCCCTGAGTGCCAGGCAACTCTTAGAGAGGTGAACGCACTAAATGAACATGACTTGTGCAGTTTGGGTGAAGAGGTGTTATTTTGAGTTCGGTAGCCACAGGCTATTAGCCAGCCCTGCACTGTACTTTTTTTGGATACCATGTAAAAAACTGTAACTCTGTTGCTGCCAAAATGCATGGTACAATGTAAGGCAGTTTCCGTCTGTAAGACTACCAAAGGAGAAAAGCTTGGGTACTCACTGATTGCCAGGCAACTCTTAGAGAGGTGAAAGCACTAAATGCACATGACTTGTGCAGTTTGGGTGAAGAGGTGTTATTTTGAGTTGGGTAGCCACAGGGTATTAGCCAGCCCTGCGCTGTTCTCCTTTTTGGAAACGATGTCCAAAACAGTAACTGTGTTGCAGCCAAAATGCATGGTACAATGTAAGGCAGTTCCCATCTGTAAGACTACCCAAGGAGAAAAGCCTGGGTACTCCCTGAGTGCCAGGCAACTCTTAGAGAGGTGAAAGCACCAAATTCACATGATTTGTGCAGTTTGGGTGAAGACATGTTAGTTTGAGTTGAGTAGCCACAGTGAATTAGCCGGTCCTGCACTGTTCTCCATTTTGGAAGCCTTGTATAAAGCAGTAGCTGTGTTGCAGCTAAAATGCATGGTACAATGTAAGGCAGTTCCCATCTGTAAGACTACCCAAGAAGAAAAGCTTGGGTACTCCCTGAGTGCCAGGAAACTCTTATAGAGGTGAAACCACAAAATGCATGTAACGTGCAGTTAGGGTTAAGACATGTTACTTTGCATTGGGTAGCCACATGGTATTAGCAGGCCCTGCACTGTTCTCTGTTTTTGAAACCATGTATAACGTAGTAGCTGTTTTGCAACTAAAACGCATGGTACAATGTAAGGCAGTTCACATCTGGAAGACTACCTAAGGAGAAAGTCTGGGTACTCACTCAGTGACAAGCAACTCTTAGAGAGGTGATAGCACTAAATGCACATGACTTATGCAGTTTGGGTGAAGACTTGTTATTTTGAGGTGGGTATCCACAGGGTATTAGCTGGCCCTGCACTGTTTTCCGTTTTGGAAACCATGTACAAAGCAGTAGCTGTATTGCAGCAAAAACGCATGGTACAATGTAGGTCAGGTCTTGTCTTTAAGACTATCCAAGGAGAAAAGCCTGGGTACTCCCTGAGTGCCAGGCAACTGTAGAGAGGTGCACTAAATGCACGTGACTTGTGCAGTTTGGGTGAAGAGGTGTTATTTTGAGTTGGGTAGCTACAGCATATTAGCTGGCCCTGCACTCTTCTCTCTTTTAAAATCCATGTACATAGCAGTAGCTGTGTTGCAGCTAAAACGCATGGTACAATGTAAGGTAGTTCACATCTGGAAGATTACCTAAGGAGAAAAGCCTGGGTACTCACTCAGTGACAAGCAACTCTTAAAGAGGTGATAGCACTAAATGCACATGACTTATGCAGTTTGGGTGAAGAGGTGTTATTTTGAGTTGTGTAACCACAGGCTATTAGCCAGCCCTGCACTGTACTATTTTTGGAAACCATGTAAAAAACTGTAACTCTGTTGCAGCCAAAATGCATGGTACAATGTAAGGCAGTTTCCGTCTGTAAGACTAACAAAGGAGAAAAGCCTGGGTACTCACTGACTGCCAGGCAACTCTTAGAGAGGTGAAAGCACTAAATGCACATGACTTGTGCAGTTTGGGTGAAGACGTGTTTTTTGAGTTGGGTAGCCACAGGGTATTAGCCAGCCCAGCACTATTCTCCTTTTTGGAAACGATGTCCAAAACAGTAACTGTGTTGCAGTAAAAATGCATGGTACAATGTAAGGCAGTTCACATCAGTAAGACTACCCAAGGAGAAAAGCCTGGGTACTCCCTGAGTGCCAGGCAACTCTTACATAGGTGAAAGCACTAAATGCTCATGACTTGTGCAGTTTGGTTGAAGAGGTGTTATTTTGAGTTGGGTAGCTACAGCATATTAGCTGGCCCTGCACTCTTCTCTCTTTAAAAACCATGTACTAAGCAGTAGCTGTATTGCAGCGAAAACACATGGTACAATGTAAGGCAGTTCACATCTGGAAGATTACCTAAGGAGAAAAGCCTGGGTACGCACTCAGTGACAAGCAACTCTTAGAGAGGTGATAGCACTAAATGCACATGACTTAGGCAGTTTGGGTGAAGACTTGTTATTTTAAGGTGGGTATCCACACGGTAGTAGCTGGCCCTGCACTGTTCTCCGTTTTGGAAACCATGTACAAAGCAGTAGCTGTATTGCAGCTAAAACGCATGGTACAATGTAGGGCAGGTCTCGTCTTTAAGACTATCCAAGGAGAAAAGCCTGGGTACTCCCTGAGTGCCAGGCAACTCTTAGAGAGGTGAACGCACTAAATGAACATGACTTGTGCAGTTTGGGTGAAGAGGTGTTATTTTGAGTTCGGTAGCCACAGGCTATTAGCCAGCCCTGCACTGTACTATTTTTGGATACCATGTAAAAAACTGTAACTCTGTTGCTGCCAAAATGCATGGTACAATGTAAGGCAGTTTCCGTCTGTAAGACTACCAAAGGAGAAAAGCTTGGGTACTCACTGAGTGCCAGGCAACTCTTAGAGAGGTGAAAGCACTAAATGCACATGACTTGTGCAGTTTGGGTGAAGAGGTGTTTTTTTGAGTTGGGTAGCCACAGGGTATTAGCCAGCCCTGCGCTGTTTTCCTTTTTGGAAACGATGTCCAAAACAGTAACTGTGTTGCAGCCAAAATGCATGGTACAATGTAAGGCAGTTCCCATCTGTAAGACTACCCAAGGAGAAAAGCCTGGGTACTCCCTGAGTGCCAGGCAACTCTTAGAGAGGTGAAAGCACCAAATTCACATGATTTGTGCAGTTTGGGTGAATACATGTTAGTTTGAGTTGAGTAGCCACAGCGAATTAGCCGGTCCTGCACTGTTCTCCATTTTGGAAGCCTTGTATAAAGCAGTAGCTGTGTTGCAGCTAAAATGCATGGTACAATGTAAGGCAGTTCCCATCTGTAAGACTACCCAAGAAGAAAAGGTTGGGTACTCCCTGAGTGTCAGGAAACACTTATAGAGGTGAAACCACAAAATGCATGTAACTCGTGCAGTTAGGGTTAAGACATGTTACTTTGCATTGGGTAGGCACATGGTATTAGCAGGCCCTGCACTGTTCTCTCTTTTTGAAACCATGTATAACGTAGTAGCTGTTTTGCAACTAAAACGCATGGTACAATGTAAGGCAGTTCACATCTGGATGACTACCTAAGGAGAAAAGTCTGTCTGGGTACTCACTCAGTGACAAGCAACTCTTAGAGAGGTGATAGCACTAAATGCATATGACTTATGCAGTTTGGGTGAAGACTTGTTATTTTGAGGTGGGTATCCACAGGGTATTAGCTGGCCCTGCACTGTTCTCCGTTTTGGAAACCATGTACAAAGCAGTAGCTGTATTGCAGCAAAAACGCATGGTACAATGTAGGTCAGATCTTGTCTTTAAGACTATCCAAGGAGAAAAGCCTGGGTACTCCCTGAGTGCCAGGCAACTCTTAGAGAGGTGAAAGCACCAAATTCACATGATTTGTGCAGTTTGGGTGAATACATGTTAGTTTGAGTTGAGTAGCCACAGCGAATTAGCCGGTCCTGCACTGTTCTCCATTTTGGAAGCCTTGTATAAAGCAGTAGCTGTGTTGCAGCTAAAATGCATGGTACAATGTAAGGCAGTTCCCATCTGTAAGACTACCCAAGAAGAAAAGCTTGGGTACTCCCTGAGTGCCAGGAAACTCTTATAGAGGTGAAACCACAAAATGCATGTAACGTGCAGTTAGGGTTAAGACATGTTACTTTGCATTGGGTAGCCACATGGTATTAGCAGGCCCTGCACTGTTCTCTGTTTTTGAAACCATGTATAACGTAGTAGCTGTTTTGCAACTAAAACGCATGGTACAATGTAAGGCAGTTCACATCTGGATGACTACCTAAGGAGAAAGTCTGGGTACTCACTCAGTGACAAGCAACTCTTAGAGAGGTGATAGCACTAAATGCACATGACTTATGCAGTTTGGGTGAAGACTTGTTATTTTGAGGTGGGTATCCACAGGGTATTAGCTGGCCCTGCACTGTTTTCCGTTTTGGAAACCATGTACAAAGCAGTAGCTGTATTGCAGCAAAAACGCATGGTACAATGTAGGTCAGGTCTTGTCTTTAAGACTATCCAAGGAGAAAAGCCTGGGTACTCCCTGAGTGCCAGGCAACTGTAGAGAGGTGCACTAAATGCACGTGACTTGTGCAGTTTGGGTGAAGAGGTGTTATTTTGAGTTGGGTAGCTACAGCATATTAGCTGGCCCTGCACTCTTCTCTCTTTTAAAATCCATGTACATAGCAGTAGCTGTGTTGCAGCTAAAACGCATGGTACAATGTAAGGTAGTTCACATCTGGAAGATTACCTAAGGAGAAAAGCCTGGGTACTCACTCAGTGACAAGCAACTCTTAAAGAGGTGATAGCACTAAATGCACATGACTTATGCAGTTTGGGTGAAGAGGTGTTATTTTGAGTTGTGTAACCACAGGCTATTAGCCAGCCCTGCACTGTACTATTTTTGGAAACCATGTAAAAAACTGTAACTCTGTTGCAGCCAAAATGCATGGTACAATGTAAGGCAGTTTCCGTCTGTAAGACTAACAAAGGAGAAAAGCCTGGGTACTCACTGACTGCCAGGCAACTCTTAGAGAGGTGAAAGCACTAAATGCACATGACTTGTGCAGTTTGGGTGAAGACGTGTTTTTTGAGTTGGGTAGCCACAGGGTATTAGCCAGCCCAGCACTATTCTCCTTTTTGGAAACGATGTCCAAAACAGTAACTGTGTTGCAGTAAAAATGCATGGTACAATGTAAGGCAGTTCACATCAGTAAGACTACCCAAGGAGAAAAGCCTGGGTACTCCCTGAGTGCCAGGCAACTCTTACATAGGTGAAAGCACTAAATGCTCATGACTTGTGCAGTTTGGTTGAAGAGGTGTTATTTTGAGTTGGGTAGCTACAGCATATTAGCTGGCCCTGCACTCTTCTCTCTTTAAAAACCATGTACTAAGCAGTAGCTGTATTGCAGCGAAAACACATGGTACAATGTAAGGCAGTTCACATCTGGAAGATTACCTAAGGAGAAAAGCCTGGGTACGCACTCAGTGACAAGCAACTCTTAGAGAGGTGATAGCACTAAATGCACATGACTTAGGCAGTTTGGGTGAAGACTTGTTATTTTAAGGTGGGTATCCACACGGTAGTAGCTGGCCCTGCACTGTTCTCCGTTTTGGAAACCATGTACAAAGCAGTAGCTGTATTGCAGCTAAAACGCATGGTACAATGTAGGGCAGGTCTCGTCTTTAAGACTATCCAAGGAGAAAAGCCTGGGTACTCCCTGAGTGCCAGGCAACTCTTAGAGAGGTGAACGCACTAAATGAACATGACTTGTGCAGTTTGGGTGAAGAGGTGTTATTTTGAGTTCGGTAGCCACAGGCTATTAGCCAGCCCTGCACTGTACTATTTTTGGATACCATGTAAAAAACTGTAACTCTGTTGCTGCCAAAATGCATGGTACAATGTAAGGCAGTTTCCGTCTGTAAGACTACCAAAGGAGAAAAGCTTGGGTACTCACTGAGTGCCAGGCAACTCTTAGAGAGGTGAAAGCATTAAATGCACATGACTTGTGCAGTTTGGGTGAAGAGGTGTTATTTTGAGTTGGGTAGCCACAGGGTATTAGCCAGCCCTGCGCTGTTCTCCTTTTTGGAAATGATGTCCAAAACAGTAACTGTGTTGCAGCCAAAATGCATGGTACAATGTAAGGCAGTTCCCATCTGTAAGACTACCCAAGGAGAAAAGCCTGGGTACTCCCTGAGTGCCAGGCAACTCTTAGAGAGGTGAAAGCACCAAATTCACATGATTTGTGCAGTTTGGGTGAATACATGTTAGTTTGAGTTGAGTAGCCACAGCGAATTAGCCGGTCCTGCACTGTTCTCCATTTTGGAAGCCTTGTATAAAGCAGTAGCTGTGTTGCAGCTAAAATGCATGGTACAATGTAAGGCAGTTCCCATCTGTAAGACTACCCAAGAAGAAAAGGTTGGGTACTCCCTGAGTGTCAGGAAACACTTATAGAGGTGAAACCACAAAATGCATGTAACTCGTGCAGTTAGGGTTAAGACATGTTACTTTGCATTGGGTAGGCACATGGTATTAGCAGGCCCTGCACTGTTCTCTCTTTTTGAAACCATGTATAACGTAGTAGCTGTTTTGCAACTAAAACGCATGGTACAATGTAAGGCAGTTCACATCTGGATGACTACCTAAGGAGAAAAGTCTGTCTGGGTACTCACTCAGTGACAAGCAACTCTTAGAGAGGTGATAGCACTAAATGCATATGACTTATGCAGTTTGGGTGAAGACTTGTTATTTTGAGGTGGGTATCCACAGGGTATTAGCTGGCCCTGCACTGTTCTCCGTTTTGGAAACCATGTACAAAGCAGTAGCTGTATTGCAGCAAAAACGCATGGTACAATGTAGGTCAGATCTTGTCTTTAAGACTATCCAAGGAGAAAAGCCTGGGTACTCCCTGAGTGCCAGGCAACTCTTAGAGAGGTGAAAGCACCAAATTCACATGATTTGTGCAGTTTGGGTGAATACATGTTAGTTTGAGTTGAGTAGCCACAGCGAATTAGCCGGTCCTGCACTGTTCTCCATTTTGGAAGCCTTGTATAAAGCAGTAGCTGTGTTGCAGCTAAAATGCATGGTACAATGTAAGGCAGTTCCCATCTGTAAGACTACCCAAGAAGAAAAGCTTGGGTACTCCCTGAGTGCCAGGAAACTCTTATAGAGGTGAAACCACAAAATGCATGTAACTCGTGCAGTTAGGGTTAAGACATGTTACTTTGCATTGGGTAGCCACATGGTATTAGCAGGCCCTGCACTGTTCTCTGTTTTTGAAACCATGTATAACGTAGTAGCTGTTTTGCAACTAAAACGCATGGTACAATGTAAGGCAGTTCACATCTGGAAGACTACCTAAGGAGAAAGTCTGGGTACTCACTCAGTGACAAGCAACTCTTAGAGAGGTGATAGCACTAAATGCACATGACTTATGCAGTTTGGGTGAAGACTTGTTATTTTGAGGTGGGTATCCACAGGGTATTAGCTGGCCCTGCACTGTTTTCCGTTTTGGAAACCATGTACAAAGCAGTAGCTGTATTGCAGCAAAAACGCATGGTACAATGTAGGTCAGGTCTTGTCTTTAAGACTATCCAAGGAGAAAAGCCTGGGTACTCCCTGAGTGCCAGGCAACTGTAGAGAGGTGCACTAAATGCACGTGACTTGTGCAGTTTGGGTGAAGAGGTGTTATTTTGAGTTGGGTAGCTACAGCATATTAGCTGGCCCTGCACTCTTCTCTCTTTTAAAATCCATGTACATAGCAGTAGCTGTGTTGCAGCTAAAACGCATGGTACAATGTAAGGTAGTTCACATCTGGAAGATTACCTAAGGAGAAAAGCCTGGGTACTCACTCAGTGACAAGCAACTCTTAAAGAGGTGATAGCACTAAATGCACATGACTTATGCAGTTTGGGTGAAGAGGTGTTATTTTGAGTTGTGTAACCACAGGCTATTAGCCAGCCCTGCACTGTACTATTTTTGGAAACCATGTAAAAAACTGTAACTCTGTTGCAGCCAAAATGCATGGTACAATGTAAGGCAGTTTCCGTCTGTAAGACTAACAAAGGAGAAAAGCCTGGGTACTCACTGACTGCCAGGCAACTCTTAGAGAGGTGAAAGCACTAAATGCACATGACTTGTGCAGTTTGGGTGAAGACGTGTTTTTTGAGTTGGGTAGCCACAGGGTATTAGCCAGCCCAGCACTATTCTCCTTTTTGGAAACGATGTCCAAAACAGTAACTGTGTTGCAGTAAAAATGCATGGTACAATGTAAGGCAGTTCACATCAGTAAGACTACCCAAGGAGAAAAGCCTGGGTACTCCCTGAGTGCCAGGCAACTCTTACATAGGTGAAAGCACTAAATGCTCATGACTTGTGCAGTTTGGTTGAAGAGGTGTTATTTTGAGTTGGGTAGCTACAGCATATTAGCTGGCCCTGCACTCTTCTCTCTTTAAAAACCATGTACTAAGCAGTAGCTGTATTGCAGCGAAAACACATGGTACAATGTAAGGCAGTTCACATCTGGAAGATTACCTAAGGAGAAAAGCCTGGGTACGCACTCAGTGACAAGCAACTCTTAGAGAGGTGATAGCACTAAATGCACATGACTTAGGCAGTTTGGGTGAAGACTTGTTATTTTAAGGTGGGTATCCACACGGTAGTAGCTGGCCCTGCACTGTTCTCCGTTTTGGAAACCATGTACAAAGCAGTAGCTGTATTGCAGCTAAAACGCATGGTACAATGTAGGGCAGGTCTCGTCTTTAAGACTATCCAAGGAGAAAAGCCTGGGTACTCCCTGAGTGCCAGGCAACTCTTAGAGAGGTGAACGCACTAAATGAACATGACTTGTGCAGTTTGGGTGAAGAGGTGTTATTTTGAGTTCGGTAGCCACAGGCTATTAGCCAGCCCTGCACTGTACTATTTTTGGATACCATGTAAAAAACTGTAACTCTGTTGCTGCCAAAATGCATGGTACAATGTAAGGCAGTTTCCGTCTGTAAGACTACCAAAGGAGAAAAGCTTGGGTACTCACTGAGTGCCAGGCAACTCTTAGAGAGGTGAAAGCATTAAATGCACATGACTTGTGCAGTTTGGGTGAAGAGGTGTTATTTTGAGTTGGGTAGCCACAGGGTATTAGCCAGCCCTGCGCTGTTCTCCTTTTTGGAAATGATGTCCAAAACAGTAACTGTGTTGCAGCCAAAATGCATGGTACAATGTAAGGCAGTTCCCATCTGTAAGACTACCCAAGGAGAAAAGCCTGGGTACTCCCTGAGTGCCAGGCAACTCTTAGAGAGGTGAAAGCACCAAATTCACATGATTTGTGCAGTTTGGGTGAATACATGTTAGTTTGAGTTGAGTAGCCACAGCGAATTAGCCGGTCCTGCACTGTTCTCCATTTTGGAAGCCTTGTATAAAGCAGTAGCTGTGTTGCAGCTAAAATGCATGGTACAATGTAAGGCAGTTCCCATCTGTAAGACTACCCAAGAAGAAAAGGTTGGGTACTCCCTGAGTGTCAGGAAACACTTATAGAGGTGAAACCACAAAATGCATGTAACTCGTGCAGTTAGGGTTAAGACATGTTACTTTGCATTGGGTAGGCACATGGTATTAGCAGGCCCTGCACTGTTCTCTCTTTTTGAAACCATGTATAACGTAGTAGCTGTTTTGCAACTAAAACGCATGGTACAATGTAAGGCAGTTCACATCTCGATGACTACCTAAGGAGAAAAGTCTGTCTGGGTACTCACTCAGTGACAAGCAACTCTTAGAGAGGTGATAGCACTAAATGCATATGACTTATGCAGTTTGGGTGAAGACTTGTTATTTTGAGGTGGGTATCCACAGGGTATTAGCTGGCCCTGCACTGTTCTCCGTTTTGGAAACCATGTACAAAGCAGTAGCTGTATTGCAGCAAAAACGCATGGTACAATGTAGGTCAGATCTTGTCTTTAAGACTATCCAAGGAGAAAAGCCTGGGTACTCCCTGAGTGCCAGGCAACTCTTAGAGAGGTGAAAGCACCAAATTCACATGATTTGTGCAGTTTGGGTGAATACATGTTAGTTTGAGTTGAGTAGCCACAGCGAATTAGCCGGTCCTGCACTGTTCTCCATTTTGGAAGCCTTGTATAAAGCAGTAGCTGTGTTGCAGCTAAAATGCATGGTACAATGTAAGGCAGTTCCCATCTGTAAGACTACCCAAGAAGAAAAGCTTGGGTACTCCCTGAGTGCCAGGAAACTCTTATAGAGGTGAAACCACAAAATGCATGTAACTCGTGCAGTTAGGGTTAAGACATGTTACTTTGCATTGGGTAGCCACATGGTATTAGCAGGCCCTGCACTGTTCTCTGTTTTTGAAACCATGTATAACGTAGTAGCTGTTTTGCAACTAAAACGCATGGTACAATGTAAGGCAGTTCACATCTGGATGACTACCTAAGGAGAAAGTCTGGGTACTCACTCAGTGACAAGCAACTCTTAGAGAGGTGATAGCACTAAATGCACATGACTTATGCAGTTTGGGTGAAGACTTGTTATTTTGAGGTGGGTATCCACAGGGTATTAGCTGGCCCTGCACTGTTTTCCGTTTTGGAAACCATGTACAAAGCAGTAGCTGTATTGCAGCAAAAACGCATGGTACAATGTAGGTCAGGTCTTGTCTTTAAGACTATCCAAGGAGAAAAGCCTGGGTACTCCCTGAGTGCCAGGCAACTGTAGAGAGGTGCACTAAATGCACGTGACTTGTGCAGTTTGGGTGAAGAGGTGTTATTTTGAGTTGGGTAGCTACAGCATATTAGCTGGCCCTGCACTCTTCTCTCTTTTAAAATCCATGTACATAGCAGTAGCTGTGTTGCAGCTAAAACGCATGGTACAATGTAAGGTAGTTCACATCTGGAAGATTACCTAAGGAGAAAAGCCTGGGTACTCACTCAGTGACAAGCAACTCTTAAAGAGGTGATAGCACTAAATGCACATGACTTATGCAGTTTGGGTGAAGAGGTGTTATTTTGAGTTGTGTAACCACAGGCTATTAGCCAGCCCTGCACTGTACTATTTTTGGAAACCATGTAAAAAACTGTAACTCTGTTGCAGCCAAAATGCATGGTACAATGTAAGGCAGTTTCCGTCTGTAAGACTAACAAAGGAGAAAAGCCTGGGTACTCACTGACTGCCAGGCAACTCTTAGAGAGGTGAAAGCACTAAATGCACATGACTTGTGCAGTTTGGGTGAAGACGTGTTTTTTGAGTTGGGTAGCCACAGGGTATTAGCCAGCCCAGCACTATTCTCCTTTTTGGAAACGATGTCCAAAACAGTAACTGTGTTGCAGTAAAAATGCATGGTACAATGTAAGGCAGTTCACATCAGTAAGACTACCCAAGGAGAAAAGCCTGGGTACTCCCTGAGTGCCAGGCAACTCTTACATAGGTGAAAGCACTAAATGCTCATGACTTGTGCAGTTTGGTTGAAGAGGTGTTATTTTGAGTTGGGTAGCTACAGCATATTAGCTGGCCCTGCACTCTTCTCTCTTTAAAAACCATGTACTAAGCAGTAGCTGTATTGCAGCGAAAACACATGGTACAATGTAAGGCAGTTCACATCTGGAAGATTACCTAAGGAGAAAAGCCTGGGTACGCACTCAGTGACAAGCAACTCTTAGAGAGGTGATAGCACTAAATGCACATGACTTATGCAGTTTGGGTGAAGAGGTGTTATTTTGAGTTGTGTAACCACAGGCTATTAGCCAGCCCTGCACTGTACTATTTTTGGAAACCATGTAAAAAACTGTAACTCTGTTGCAGCCAAAATGCATGGTACAATGTAAGGCAGTTTCCGTCTGTAAGACTAACAAAGGAGAAAAGCCTGGGTACTCACTGACTGCCAGGCAACTCTTAGAGAGGTGAAAGCACTAAATGCACATGACTTGTGCAGTTTGGGTGAAGACGTGTTTTTTGAGTTGGGTAGCCACAGGGTATTAGCCAGCCCAGCACTATTCTCCTTTTTGGAAACGATGTCCAAAACAGTAACTGTGTTGCAGTAAAAATGCATGGTACAATGTAAGGCAGTTCACATCAGTAAGACTACCCAAGGAGAAAAGCCTGGGTACTCCCTGAGTGCCAGGCAACTCTTACATAGGTGAAAGCACTAAATGCTCATGACTTGTGCAGTTTGGTTGAAGAGGTGTTATTTTGAGTTGGGTAGCTACAGCATATTAGCTGGCCCTGCACTCTTCTCTCTTTAAAAACCATGTACTAAGCAGTAGCTGTATTGCAGCGAAAACACATGGTACAATGTAAGGCAGTTCACATCTGGAAGATTACCTAAGGAGAAAAGCCTGGGTACGCACTCAGTGACAAGCAACTCTTAGAGAGGTGATAGCACTAAATGCACATGACTTAGGCAGTTTGGGTGAAGACTTGTTATTTTAAGGTGGGTATCCACACGGTAGTAGCTGGCCCTGCACTGTTCTCCGTTTTGGAAACCATGTACAAAGCAGTAGCTGTATTGCAGCTAAAACGCATGGTACAATGTAGGGCAGGTCTCGTCTTTAAGACTATCCAAGGAGAAAAGCCTGGGTACTCCCTGAGTGCCAGGCAACTCTTAGAGAGGTGAACGCACTAAATGAACATGACTTGTGCAGTTTGGGTGAAGAGGTGTTATTTTGAGTTCGGTAGCCACAGGCTATTAGCCAGCCCTGCACTGTACTATTTTTGGATACCATGTAAAAAACTGTAACTCTGTTGCTGCCAAAATGCATGGTACAATGTAAGGCAGTTTCCGTCTGTAAGACTACCAAAGGAGAAAAGCTTGGGTACTCACTGAGTGCCAGGCAACTCTTAGAGAGGTGAAAGCATTAAATGCACATGACTTGTGCAGTTTGGGTGAAGAGGTGTTATTTTGAGTTGGGTAGCCACAGGGTATTAGCCAGCCCTGCGCTGTTCTCCTTTTTGGAAATGATGTCCAAAACAGTAACTGTGTTGCAGCCAAAATGCATGGTACAATGTAAGGCAGTTCCCATCTGTAAGACTACCCAAGGAGAAAAGCCTGGGTACTCCCTGAGTGCCAGGCAACTCTTAGAGAGGTGAAAGCACCAAATTCACATGATTTGTGCAGTTTGGGTGAAGACATGTTAGTTTGAGTTGAGTAGCCACAGCGAATTAGCCGGTCCTGCACTGTTCTCCATTTTGGAAGCCTTGTATAAAGCAGTAGCTGTGTTGCAGCTAAAATGCATGGTACAATGTAAGGCAGTTCCCATCTGTAAGACTACCCAAGAAGAAAAGGTTGGGTACTCCCTGAGTGTCAGGAAACACTTATAGAGGTGAAACCACAAAATGCATGTAACTCGTGCAGTTAGGGTTAAGACATGTTACTTTGCATTGGGTAGGCACATGGTATTAGCAGGCCCTGCACTGTTCTCTCTTTTTGAAACCATGTATAACGTAGTAGCTGTTTTGCAACTAAAACGCATGGTACAATGTAAGGCAGTTCACATCTGGATGACTACCTAAGGAGAAAAGTCTGTCTGGGTACTCACTCAGTGACAAGCAACTCTTAGAGAGGTGATAGCACTAAATGCATATGACTTATGCAGTTTGGGTGAAGACTTGTTAGTTTGAGGTGGGTATCCACAGGGTATTAGCTGGCCCTGCACTGTTCTCCGTTTTGGAAACCATGTACAAAGCAGTAGCTGTATTGCAGCAAAAACGCATGGTACAATGTAGGTCAGATCTTGTCTTTAAGACTATCCAAGGAGAAAAGCCTGGGTACTCCCTGAGTGCCAGGCAACTCTTAGAGAGGTGAAAGCACCAAATTCACATGATTTGTGCAGTTTGGGTGAAGACATGTTAGTTTGAGTTGAGTAGCCACAGCGAATTAGCCGGTCCTGCACTGTTCTCCATTTTGGAAGCCTTGTATAAAGCAGTAGCTGTGTTGCAGCTAAAATGCATGGTACAATGTAAGGCAGTTCCCATCTGTAAGACTACCCAAGAAGAAAAGCTTGGGTACTCCCTGAGTGCCAGGAAACTCTTATAGAGGTGAAACCACAAAATGCATGTAACTCGTGCAGTTAGGGTTAAGACATGTTACTTTGCATTGGGTAGCCACATGGTATTAGCAGGCCCTGCACTGTTCTCTGTTTTTGAAACCATGTATAACGTAGTAGCTGTTTTGCAACTAAAACGCATGGTACAATGTAAGGCAGTTCACATCTGGAAGACTACCTAAGGAGAAAGTCTGGGTACTCACTCAGTGACAAGCAACTCTTAGAGAGGTGATAGCACTAAATGCACATGACTTATGCAGTTTGGGTGAAGACTTGTTATTTTGAGGTGGGTATCCACAGGGTATTAGGTGGCCCTGCACTGTTCTCCGTTTTGGAAACCATGTACAAAGCAGTAGCTGTATTGCAGCAAAAACGCATGGTACAATGTAGGTCAGGTCTTGTCTTTAAGACTATCCAAGGAGAAAAGCCTGGGTACTCCCTGAGTGCCAGGCAACTGTAGAGAGGTGCACTAAATGCACGTGACTTGTGCAGTTTGGGTGAAGAGGTGTTATTTTGAGTTGGGTAGCTACAGCATATTAGCTGGCCCTGCACTCTTCTCTCTTTTAAAATCCATGTACATAGCAGTAGCTGTGTTGCAGCTAAAACGCATGGTACAATGTAAGGTAGTTCACATCTGGAAGATTACCTAAGGAGAAAAGCCTGGGTACTCACTCAGTGACAAGCAACTCTTAAAGAGGTGATAGCACTAAATGCACATGACTTATGCAGTTTGGGTGAAGAGGTGTTATTTTGAGTTGTGTAACCACAGGCTATTAGCCAGCCCTGCACTGTACTATTTTTGGAAACCATGTAAAAAACTGTAACTCTGTTGCAGCCAAAATGCATGGTACAATGTAAGGCAGTTTCCGTCTGTAAGACTAACAAAGGAGAAAAGCCTGGGTACTCACTGACTGCCAGGCAACTCTTAGAGAGGTGAAAGCACTAAATGCACATGACTTGTGCAGTTTGGGTGAAGACGTGTTTTTTGAGTTGGGTAGCCACAGGGTATTAGCCAGCCCAGCACTATTCTCCTTTTTGGAAACGATGTCCAAAACAGTAACTGTGTTGCAGTAAAAATGCATGGTACAATGTAAGGCAGTTCACATCAGTAAGACTACCCAAGGAGAAAAGCCTGGGTACTCCCTGAGTGCCAGGCAACTCTTACATAGGTGAAAGCACTAAATGCTCATGACTTGTGCAGTTTGGTTGAAGAGGTGTTATTTTGAGTTGGGTAGCTACAGCATATTAGCTGGCCCTGCACTCTTCTCTCTTTAAAAACCATGTACTAAGCAGTAGCTGTATTGCAGCGAAAACACATGGTACAATGTAAGGCAGTTCACATCTGGAAGATTACCTAAGGAGAAAAGCCTGGGTACGCACTCAGTGACAAGCAACTCTTAGAGAGGTGATAGCACTAAATGCACATGACTTAGGCAGTTTGGGTGAAGACTTGTTATTTTAAGGTGGGTATCCACACGGTATTAGCTGGCCCTGCACTGTTCTCCGTTTTGGAAACCATGTACAAAGCAGTAGCTGTATTGCAGCTAAAACGCATGGTACAATGTAGGGCAGGTCTCGTCTTTAAGACTATCCAAGGAGAAAAGCCTGGGTACTCCCTGAGTGCCAGGCAACTCTTAGAGAGGTGAACGCACTAAATGAACATGACTTGTGCAGTTTGGGTGAAGAGGTGTTATTTTGAGTTCGGTAGCCACAGGCTATTAGCCAGCCCTGCACTGTACTATTTTTGGATACCATGTAAAAAACTGTAACTCTGTTGCTGCCAAAATGCATGGTACAATGTAAGGCAGTTTCCGTCTGTAAGACTACCAAAGGAGAAAAGCTTGGGTACTCACTGAGTGCCAGGCAACTCTTAGAGAGGTGAAAGCATTAAATGCACATGACTTGTGCAGTTTGGGTGAAGAGGTGTTATTTTGAGTTGGGTAGCCACAGGGTATTAGCCAGCCCTGCGCTGTTCTCCTTTTTGGAAATGATGTCCAAAACAGTAACTGTGTTGCAGCCAAAATGCATGGTACAATGTAAGGCAGTTCCCATCTGTAATACTACCCAAGGAGAAAAGCCTGGGTACTCCCTGAGTGCCAGGCAACTCTTAGAGAGGTGAAAGCACCAAATTCACATGATTTGTGCAGTTTGGGTGAATACATGTTAGTTTGAGTTGAGTAGCCACAGCGAATTAGCCGGTCCTGCACTGTTCTCCATTTTGGAAGCCTTGTATAAAGCAGTAGCTGTGTTGCAGCTAAAATGCATGGTACAATGTAAGGCAGTTCCCATCTGTAAGACTACCCAAGAAGAAAAGGTTGGGTACTCCCTGAGTGTCAGGAAACACTTATAGAGGTGAAACCACAAAATGCATGTAACTCGTGCAGTTAGGGTTAAGACATGTTACTTTGCATTGGGTAGGCACATGGTATTAGCAGGCCCTGCACTGTTCTCTCTTTTTGAAACCATGTATAACGTAGTAGCTGTTTTGCAACTAAAACGCATGGTACAATGTAAGGCAGTTCACATCTGGATGACTACCTAAGGAGAAAAGTCTGTCTGGGTACTCACTCAGTGACAAGCAACTCTTAGAGAGGTGATAGCACTAAATGCATATGACTTATGCAGTTTGGGTGAAGACTTGTTATTTTGAGGTGGGTATCCACAGGGTATTAGCTGGCCCTGCACTGTTCTCCGTTTTGGAAACCATGTACAAAGCAGTAGCTGTATTGCAGCAAAAACGCATGGTACAATGTAGGTCAGATCTTGTCTTTAAGACTATCCAAGGAGAAAAGCCTGGGTACTCCCTGAGTGCCAGGCAACTCTTAGAGAGGTGAAAGCACCAAATTCACATGATTTGTGCAGTTTGGGTGAATACATGTTAGTTTGAGTTGAGTAGCCACAGCGAATTAGCCGGTCCTGCACTGTTCTCCATTTTGGAAGCCTTGTATAAAGCAGTAGCTGTGTTGCAGCTAAAATGCATGGTACAATGTAAGGCAGTTCCCATCTGTAAGACTACCCAAGAAGAAAAGCTTGGGTACTCCCTGAGTGCCAGGAAACTCTTATAGAGGTGAAACCACAAAATGCATGTAACTCGTGCAGTTAGGGTTAAGACATGTTACTTTGCATTGGGTAGCCACATGGTATTAGCAGGCCCTGCACTGTTCTCTGTTTTTGAAACCATGTATAACGTAGTAGCTGTTTTGCAACTAAAACGCATGGTACAATGTAAGGCAGTTCACATCTGGATGACTACCTAAGGAGAAAGTCTGGGTACTCACTCAGTGACAAGCAACTCTTAGAGAGGTGATAGCACTAAATGCACATGACTTATGCAGTTTGGGTGAAGACTTGTTATTTTGAGGTGGGTATCCACAGGGTATTAGCTGGCCCTGCACTGTTTTCCAGTTTTGGAAACCATGTACAAAGCAGTAGCTGTATTGCAGCAAAAACGCATGGTACAATGTAGGTCAGGTCTTGTCTTTAAGACTATCCAAGGAGAAAAGCCTGGGTACTCCCTGAGTGCCAGGCAACTGTAGAGAGGTGCACTAAATGCACGTGACTTGTGCAGTTTGGGTGAAGAGGTGTTATTTTGAGTTGGGTAGCTACAGCATATTAGCTGGCCCTGCACTCTTCTCTCTTTTAAAATCCATGTACATAGCAGTAGCTGTGTTGCAGCTAAAACGCATGGTACAATGTAAGGTAGTTCACATCTGGAAGATTACCTAAGGAGAAAAGCCTGGGTACTCACTCAGTGACAAGCAACTCTTAAAGAGGTGATAGCACTAAATGCACATGACTTATGCAGTTTGGGTGAAGAGGTGTTATTTTGAGTTGTGTAACCACAGGCTATTAGCCAGCCCTGCACTGTACTATTTTTGGAAACCATGTAAAAAACTGTAACTCTGTTGCAGCCAAAATGCATGGTACAATGTAAGGCAGTTTCCGTCTGTAAGACTAACAAAGGAGAAAAGCCTGGGTACTCACTGACTGCCAGGCAACTCTTAGAGAGGTGAAAGCACTAAATGCACATGACTTGTGCAGTTTGGGTGAAGACGTGTTTTTTGAGTTGGGTAGCCACAGGGTATTAGCCAGCCCAGCACTATTCTCCTTTTTGGAAACGATGTCCAAAACAGTAACTGTGTTGCAGTAAAAATGCATGGTACAATGTAAGGCAGTTCACATCAGTAAGACTACCCAAGGAGAAAAGCCTGGGTACTCCCTGAGTGCCAGGCAACTCTTACATAGGTGAAAGCACTAAATGCTCATGACTTGTGCAGTTTGGTTGAAGAGGTGTTATTTTGAGTTGGGTAGCTACAGCATATTAGCTGGCCCTGCACTCTTCTCTCTTTAAAAACCATGTACTAAGCAGTAGCTGTATTGCAGCGAAAACACATGGTACAATGTAAGGCAGTTCACATCTGGAAGATTACCTAAGGAGAAAAGCCTGGGTACGCACTCAGTGACAAGCAACTCTTAGAGAGGTGATAGCACTAAATGCACATGACTTAGGCAGTTTGGGTGAAGACTTGTTATTTTAAGGTGGGTATCCACACGGTATTAGCTGGCCCTGCACTGTTCTCCGTTTTGGAAACCATGTACAAAGCAGTAGCTGTATTGCAGCTAAAACGCATGGTACAATGTAGGGCAGGTCTCGTCTTTAAGACTATCCAAGGAGAAAAGCCTGGGTACTCCCTGAGTGCCAGGCAACTCTTAGAGAGGTGAACGCACTAAATGTACATGACTTGTGCAGTTTGGGTGAAGAGGTGTTATTTTGAGTTCGGTAGCCACAGGCTATTAGCCAGCCCTGCACTGTACTATTTTTGGATACCATGTAAAAAACTGTAACTCTGTTGCTGCCAAAATGCATGGTACAATGTAAGGCAGTTTCCGTCTGTAAGACTACCAAAGGAGAAAAGCTTGGGTACTCACTGAGTGCCAGGCAACTCTTAGAGAGGTGAAAGCATTAAATGCACATGACTTGTGCAGTTTGGGTGAAGAGGTGTTATTTTGAGTTGGGTAGCCACAGGGTATTAGCCAGCCCTGCGCTGTTCTCCTTTTTGGAAATGATGTCCAAAACAGTAACTGTGTTGCAGCCAAAATGCATGGTACAATGTAAGGCAGTTCCCATCTGTAATACTACCCAAGGAGAAAAGCCTGGGTACTCCCTGAGTGCCAGGCAACTCTTAGAGAGGTGAAAGCACCAAATTCACATGATTTGTGCAGTTTGGGTGAATACATGTTAGTTTGAGTTGAGTAGCCACAGCGAATTAGCCGGTCCTGCACTGTTCTCCATTTTGGAAGCCTTGTATAAAGCAGTAGCTGTGTTGCAGCTAAAATGCATGGTACAATGTAAGGCAGTTCCCATCTGTAAGACTACCCAAGAAGAAAAGGTTGGGTACTCCCTGAGTGTCAGGAAACACTTATAGAGGTGAAACCACAAAATGCATGTAACTCGTGCAGTTAGGGTTAAGACATGTTACTTTGCATTGGGTAGGCACATGGTATTAGCAGGCCCTGCACTGTTCTCTCTTTTTGAAACCATGTATAACGTAGTAGCTGTTTTGCAACTAAAACGCATGGTACAATGTAAGGCAGTTCACATCTGGATGACTACCTAAGGAGAAAAGTCTGTCTGGGTACTCACTCAGTGACAAGCAACTCTTAGAGAGGTGATAGCACTAAATGCATATGACTTATGCAGTTTGGGTGAAGACTTGTTATTTTGAGGTGGGTATCCACAGGGTATTAGCTGGCCCTGCACTGTTCTCCGTTTTGGAAACCATGTACAAAGCAGTAGCTGTATTGCAGCAAAAACGCATGGTACAATGTAGGTCAGATCTTGTCTTTAAGACTATCCAAGGAGAAAAGCCTGGGTACTCCCTGAGTGCCAGGCAACTCTTAGAGAGGTGAAAGCACCAAATTCACATGATTTGTGCAGTTTGGGTGAATACATGTTAGTTTGAGTTGAGTAGCCACAGCGAATTAGCCGGTCCTGCACTGTTCTCCATTTTGGAAGCCTTGTATAAAGCAGTAGCTGTGTTGCAGCTAAAATGCATGGTACAATGTAAGGCAGTTCCCATCTGTAAGACTACCCAAGAAGAAAAGGTTGGGTACTCCCTGAGTGTCAGGAAACACTTATAGAGGTGAAACCACAAAATGCATGTAACTCGTGCAGTTAGGGTTAAGACATGTTACTTTGCATTGGGTAGGCACATGGTATTAGCAGGCCCTGCACTGTTCTCTCTTTTTGAAACCATGTATAACGTAGTAGCTGTTTTGCAACTAAAACGCATGGTACAATGTAAGGCAGTTCACATCTGGATGACTACCTAAGGAGAAAAGTCTGTCTGGGTACTCACTCAGTGACAAGCAACTCTTAGAGAGGTGATAGCACTAAATGCATATGACTTATGCAGTTTGGGTGAAGACTTGTTATTTTGAGGTGGGTATCCACAGGGTATTAGCTGGCCCTGCACTGTTCTCCGTTTTGGAAACCATGTACAAAGCAGTAGCTGTATTGCAGCAAAAACGCATGGTACAATGTAGGTCAGATCTTGTCTTTAAGACTATCCAAGGAGAAAAGCCTGGGTACTCCCTGAGTGCCAGGCAACTCTTAGAGAGGTGAAAGCACCAAATTCACATGATTTGTGCAGTTTGGGTGAATACATGTTAGTTTGAGTTGAGTAGCCACAGCGAATTAGCCGGTCCTGCACTGTTCTCCATTTTGGAAGCCTTGTATAAAGCAGTAGCTGTGTTGCAGCTAAAATGCATGGTACAATGTAAGGCAGTTCCCATCTGTAAGACTACCCAAGAAGAAAAGCTTGGGTACTCCCTGAGTGCCAGGAAACTCTTATAGAGGTGAAACCACAAAATGCATGTAACTCGTGCAGTTAGGGTTAAGACATGTTACTTTGCATTGGGTAGCCACATGGTATTAGCAGGCCCTGCACTGTTCTCTGTTTTTGAAACCATGTATAACGTAGTAGCTGTTTTGCAACTAAAACGCATGGTACAATGTAAGGCAGTTCACATCTGGAAGACTACCTAAGGAGAAAGTCTGGGTACTCACTCAGTGACAAGCAACTCTTAGAGAGGTGATAGCACTAAATGCACATGACTTATGCAGTTTGGGTGAAGACTTGTTATTTTGAGGTGGGTATCCACAGGGTATTAGCTGGCCCTGCACTGTTTTCCGTTTTGGAAACCATGTACAAAGCAGTAGCTGTATTGCAGCAAAAACGCATGGTACAATGTAGGTCAGGTCTTGTCTTTAAGACTATCCAAGGAGAAAAGCCTGGGTACTCCCTGAGTGCCAGGCAACTGTAGAGAGGTGCACTAAATGCACGTGACTTGTGCAGTTTGGGTGAAGAGGTGTTATTTTGAGTTGGGTAGCTACAGCATATTAGCTGGCCCTGCACTCTTCTCTCTTTTAAAATCCATGTACATAGCAGTAGCTGTGTTGCAGCTAAAACGCATGGTACAATGTAAGGTAGTTCACATCTGGAAGATTACCTAAGGAGAAAAGCCTGGGTACTCACTCAGTGACAAGCAACTCTTAAAGAGGTGATAGCACTAAATGCACATGACTTATGCAGTTTGGGTGAAGAGGTGTTATTTTGAGTTGTGTAACCACAGGCTATTAGCCAGCCCTGCACTGTACTATTTTTGGAAACCATGTAAAAAACTGTAACTCTGTTGCAGCCAAAATGCATGGTACAATGTAAGGCAGTTTCCGTCTGTAAGACTAACAAAGGAGAAAAGCCTGGGTACTCACTGACTGCCAGGCAACTCTTAGAGAGGTGAAAGCACTAAATGCACATGACTTGTGCAGTTTGGGTGAAGACGTGTTTTTTGAGTTGGGTAGCCACAGGGTATTAGCCAGCCCAGCACTATTCTCCTTTTTGGAAACGATGTCCAAAACAGTAACTGTGTTGCAGTAAAAATGCATGGTACAATGTAAGGCAGTTCACATCAGTAAGACTACCCAAGGAGAAAAGCCTGGGTACTCCCTGAGTGCCAGGCAACTCTTACATAGGTGAAAGCACTAAATGCTCATGACTTGTGCAGTTTGGTTGAAGAGGTGTTATTTTGAGTTGGGTAGCTACAGCATATTAGCTGGCCCTGCACTCTTCTCTCTTTAAAAACCATGTACTAAGCAGTAGCTGTATTGCAGCGAAAACACATGGTACAATGTAAGGCAGTTCACATCTGGAAGATTACCTAAGGAGAAAAGCCTGGGTACGCACTCAGTGACAAGCAACTCTTAGAGAGGTGATAGCACTAAATGCACATGACTTAGGCAGTTTGGGTGAAGACTTGTTATTTTAAGGTGGGTATCCACACGGTAGTAGCTGGCCCTGCACTGTTCTCCGTTTTGGAAACCATGTACAAAGCAGTAGCTGTATTGCAGCTAAAACGCATGGTACAATGTAGGGCAGGTCTCGTCTTTAAGACTATCCAAGGAGAAAAGCCTGGGTACTCCCTGAGTGCCAGGCAACTCTTAGAGAGGTGAACGCACTAAATGAACATGACTTGTGCAGTTTGGGTGAAGAGGTGTTATTTTGAGTTCGGTAGCCACAGGCTATTAGCCAGCCCTGCACTGTACTATTTTTGGATACCATGTAAAAAACTGTAACTCTGTTGCTGCCAAAATGCATGGTACAATGTAAGGCAGTTTCCGTCTGTAAGACTACCAAAGGAGAAAAGCTTGGGTACTCACTGAGTGCCAGGCAACTCTTAGAGAGGTGAAAGCATTAAATGCACATGACTTGTGCAGTTTGGGTGAAGAGGTGTTATTTTGAGTTGGGTAGCCACAGGGTATTAGCCAGCCCTGCGCTGTTCTCCTTTTTGGAAATGATGTCCAAAACAGTAACTGTGTTGCAGCCAAAATGCATGGTACAATGTAAGGCAGTTCCCATCTGTAAGACTACCCAAGGAGAAAAGCCTGGGTACTCCCTGAGTGCCAGGCAACTCTTAGAGAGGTGAAAGCACCAAATTCACATGATTTGTGCAGTTTGGGTGAATACATGTTAGTTTGAGTTGAGTAGCCACAGCGAATTAGCCGGTCCTGCACTGTTCTCCATTTTGGAAGCCTTGTATAAAGCAGTAGCTGTGTTGCAGCTAAAATGCATGGTACAATGTAAGGCAGTTCCCATCTGTAAGACTACCCAAGAAGAAAAGGTTGGGTACTCCCTGAGTGTCAGGAAACACTTATAGAGGTGAAACCACAAAATGCATGTAACTCGTGCAGTTAGGGTTAAGACATGTTACTTTGCATTGGGTAGGCACATGGTATTAGCAGGCCCTGCACTGTTCTCTCTTTTTGAAACCATGTATAACGTAGTAGCTGTTTTGCAACTAAAACGCATGGTACAATGTAAGGCAGTTCACATCTGGATGACTACCTAAGGAGAAAAGTCTGTCTGGGTACTCACTCAGTGACAAGCAACTCTTAGAGAGGTGATAGCACTAAATGCATATGACTTATGCAGTTTGGGTGAAGACTTGTTATTTTGAGGTGGGTATCCACAGGGTATTAGCTGGCCCTGCACTGTTCTCCGTTTTGGAAACCATGTACAAAGCAGTAGCTGTATTGCAGCAAAAACGCATGGTACAATGTAGGTCAGATCTTGTCTTTAAGACTATCCAAGGAGAAAAGCCTGGGTACTCCCTGAGTGCCAGGCAACTCTTAGAGAGGTGAAAGCACCAAATTCACATGATTTGTGCAGTTTGGGTGAATACATGTTAGTTTGAGTTGAGTAGCCACAGCGAATTAGCCGGTCCTGCACTGTTCTCCATTTTGGAAGCCTTGTATAAAGCAGTAGCTGTGTTGCAGCTAAAATGCATGGTACAATGTAAGGCAGTTCCCATCTGTAAGACTACCCAAGAAGAAAAGCTTGGGTACTCCCTGAGTGCCAGGAAACTCTTATAGAGGTGAAACCACAAAATGCATGTAACTCGTGCAGTTAGGGTTAAGACATGTTACTTTGCATTGGGTAGCCACATGGTATTAGCAGGCCCTGCACTGTTCTCTGTTTTTGAAACCATGTATAACGTAGTAGCTGTTTTGCAACTAAAACGCATGGTACAATGTAAGGCAGTTCACATCTGGAAGACTACCTAAGGAGAAAGTCTGGGTACTCACTCAGTGACAAGCAACTCTTAGAGAGGTGATAGCACTAAATGCACATGACTTATGCAGTTTGGGTGAAGACTTGTTATTTTGAGGTGGGTATCCACAGGGTATTAGCTGGCCCTGCACTGTTTTCCGTTTTGGAAACCATGTACAAAGCAGTAGCTGTATTGCAGCAAAAACGCATGGTACAATGTAGGGCAGGTCTTGTCTTTAAGACTATCCAAGGAGAAAAGCCTGGGTACTCCCTGAGTGCCAGGCAACTGTAGAGAGGTGCACTAAATGCACGTGACTTGTGCAGTTTGGGTGAAGAGGTGTTATTTTGAGTTGGGTAGCTACAGCATATTAGCTGGCCCTGCACTCTTCTCTCTTTTAAAATCCATGTACATAGCAGTAGCTGTGTTGCAGCTAAAACGCATGGTACAATGTAAGGTAGTTCACATCTGGAAGATTACCTAAGGAGAAAAGCCTGGGTACTCACTCAGTGACAAGCAACTCTTAAAGAGGTGATAGCACTAAATGCACATGACTTATGCAGTTTGGGTGAAGAGGTGTTATTTTGAGTTGTGTAACCACAGGCTATTAGCCAGCCCTGCACTGTACTATTTTTGGAAACCATGTAAAAAACTGTAACTCTGTTGCAGCCAAAATGCATGGTACAATGTAAGGCAGTTTCCGTCTGTAAGACTACCAAAGGAGAAAAGCCTGGGTACTCACTGACTGCCAGGCAACTCTTAGAGAGGTGAAAGCACTAAATGCACATGACTTGTGCAGTTTGGGTGAAGACGTGTTTTTTGAGTTGGGTAGCCACAGGGTATTAGCCAGCCCAGCACTATTCTCCTTTTTGGAAACGATGTCCAAAACAGTAACTGTGTTGCAGTAAAAATGCATGGTACAATGTAAGGCAGTTCACATCAGTAAGACTACCCAAGGAGAAAAGCCTGGGTACTCCCTGAGTGCCAGGCAACTCTTACATAGGTGAAAGCACTAAATGCTCATGACTTGTGCAGTTTGGTTGAAGAGGTGTTATTTTGAGTTGGGTAGCTACAGCATATTAGCTGGCCCTGCACTCTTCTCTCTTTAAAAACCATGTACTAAGCAGTAGCTGTATTGCAGCGAAAACACATGGTACAATGTAAGGCAGTTCACATCTGGAAGATTACCTAAGGAGAAAAGCCTGGGTACGCACTCAGTGACAAGCAACTCTTAGAGAGGTGATAGCACTAAATGCACATGACTTAGGCAGTTTGGGTGAAGACTTGTTATTTTAAGGTGGGTATCCACACGGTAGTAGCTGGCCCTGCACTGTTCTCCGTTTTGGAAACCATGTACAAAGCAGTAGCTGTATTGCAGCTAAAACGCATGGTACAATGTAGGGCAGGTCTCGTCTTTAAGACTATCCAAGGAGAAAAGCCTGGGTACTCCCTGAGTGCCAGGCAACTCTTAGAGAGGTGAACGCACTAAATGAACATGACTTGTGCAGTTTGGGTGAAGAGGTGTTATTTTGAGTTCGGTAGCCACAGGCTATTAGCCAGCCCTGCACTGTACTATTTTTGGATACCATGTAAAAAACTGTAACTCTGTTGCTGCCAAAATGCATGGTACAATGTAAGGCAGTTTCCGTCTGTAAGACTACCAAAGGAGAAAAGCTTGGGTACTCACTGAGTGCCAGGCAACTCTTAGAGAGGTGAAAGCATTAAATGCACATGACTTGTGCAGTTTGGGTGAAGAGGTGTTATTTTGAGTTGGGTAGCCACAGGGTATTAGCCAGCCCTGCGCTGTTCTCCTTTTTGGAAACGATGTCCAAAACAGTAACTGTGTTGCAGCCAAAATGCATGGTACAATGTAAGGCAGTTCCCATCTGTAAGACTACCCAAGGAGAAAAGCCTGGGTACTCCCTGAGTGCCAGGCAACTCTTAGAGAGGTGAAAGCACCAAATTCACATGATTTGTGCAGTTTGGGTGAATACATGTTAGTTTGAGTTGAGTAGCCACAGCGAATTAGCCGGTCCTGCACTGTTCTCCATTTTGGAAGCCTTGTATAAAGCAGTAGCTGTGTTGCAGCTAAAATGCATGGTACAATGTAAGGCAGTTCCCATCTGTAAGACTACCCAAGAAGAAAAGGTTGGGTACTCCCTGAGTGTCAGGAAACACTTATAGAGGTGAAACCACAAAATGCATGTAACTCGTGCAGTTAGGGTTAAGACATGTTACTTTGCATTGGGTAGGCACATGGTATTAGCAGGCCCTGCACTGTTCTCTCTTTTTGAAACCATGTATAACGTAGTAGCTGTTTTGCAACTAAAACGCATGGTACAATGTAAGGCAGTTCACATCTGGATGACTACCTAAGGAGAAAAGTCTGTCTGGGTACTCACTCAGTGACAAGCAACTCTTAGAGAGGTGATAGCACTAAATGCATATGACTTATGCAGTTTGGGTGAAGACTTGTTATTTTGAGGTGGGTATCCACAGGGTATTAGCTGGCCCTGCACTGTTCTCCGTTTTGGAAACCATGTACAAAGCAGTAGCTGTATTGCAGCAAAAACGCATGGTACAATGTAGGTCAGATCTTGTCTTTAAGACTATCCAAGGAGAAAAGCCTGGGTACTCCCTGAGTGCCAGGCAACTCTTAGAGAGGTGAAAGCACCAAATTCACATGATTTGTGCAGTTTGGGTGAATACATGTTAGTTTGAGTTGAGTAGCCACAGCGAATTAGCCGGTCCTGCACTGTTCTCCATTTTGGAAGCCTTGTATAAAGCAGTAGCTGTGTTGCAGCTAAAATGCATGGTACAATGTAAGGCAGTTCCCATCTGTAAGACTACCCAAGAAGAAAAGCTTGGGTACTCCCTGAGTGCCAGGAAACTCTTATAGAGGTGAAACCACAAAATGCATGTAACTCGTGCAGTTAGGGTTAAGACATGTTACTTTGCATTGGGTAGCCACATGGTATTAGCAGGCCCTGCACTGTTCTCTGTTTTTGAAACCATGTATAACGTAGTAGCTGTTTTGCAACTAAAACGCATGGTACAATGTAAGGCAGTTCACATCTGGAAGACTACCTAAGGAGAAAGTCTGGGTACTCACTCAGTGACAAGCAACTCTTAGAGAGGTGATAGCACTAAATGCACATGACTTATGCAGTTTGGGTGAAGACTTGTTATTTTGAGGTGGGTATCCACAGGGTATTAGCTGGCCCTGCACTGTTTTCCGTTTTGGAAACCATGTACAAAGCAGTAGCTGTATTGCAGCAAAAACGCATGGTACAATGTAGGTCAGGTCTTGTCTTTAAGACTATCCAAGGAGAAAAGCCTGGGTACTCCCTGAGTGCCAGGCAACTGTAGAGAGGTGCACTAAATGCACGTGACTTGTGCAGTTTGGGTGAAGAGGTGTTATTTTGAGTTGGGTAGCTACAGCATATTAGCTGGCCCTGCACTCTTCTCTCTTTTAAAATCCATGTACATAGCAGTAGCTGTGTTGCAGCTAAAACGCATGGTACAATGTAAGGTAGTTCACATCTGGAAGATTACCTAAGGAGAAAAGCCTGGGTACTCACTCAGTGACAAGCAACTCTTAAAGAGGTGATAGCACTAAATGCACATGACTTATGCAGTTTGGGTGAAGAGGTGTTATTTTGAGTTGTGTAACCACAGGCTATTAGCCAGCCCTGCACTGTACTATTTTTGGAAACCATGTAAAAAACTGTAACTCTGTTGCAGCCAAAATGCATGGTACAATGTAAGGCAGTTTCCGTCTGTAAGACTAACAAAGGAGAAAAGCCTGGGTACTCACTGACTGCCAGGCAACTCTTAGAGAGGTGAAAGCACTAAATGCACATGACTTGTGCAGTTTGGGTGAAGACGTGTTTTTTGAGTTGGGTAGCCACAGGGTATTAGCCAGCCCAGCACTATTCTCCTTTTTGGAAACGATGTCCAAAACAGTAACTGTGTTGCAGTAAAAATGCATGGTACAATGTAAGGCAGTTCACATCAGTAAGACTACCCAAGGAGAAAAGCCTGGGTACTCCCTGAGTGCCAGGCAACTCTTACATAGGTGAAAGCACTAAATGCTCATGACTTGTGCAGTTTGGTTGAAGAGGTGTTATTTTGAGTTGGGTAGCTACAGCATATTAGCTGGCCCTGCACTCTTCTCTCTTTAAAAACCATGTACTAAGCAGTAGCTGTATTGCAGCGAAAACACATGGTACAATGTAAGGCAGTTCACATCTGGAAGATTACCTAAGGAGAAAAGCCTGGGTACGCACTCAGTGACAAGCAACTCTTAGAGAGGTGATAGCACTAAATGCACATGACTTAGGCAGTTTGGGTGAAGACTTGTTATTTTAAGGTGGGTATCCACACGGTAGTAGCTGGCCCTGCACTGTTCTCCGTTTTGGAAACCATGTACAAAGCAGTAGCTGTATTGCAGCTAAAACGCATGGTACAATGTAGGGCAGGTCTCGTCTTTAAGACTATCCAAGGAGAAAAGCCTGGGTACTCCCTGAGTGCCAGGCAACTCTTAGAGAGGTGAACGCACTAAATGAACATGACTTGTGCAGTTTGGGTGAAGAGGTGTTATTTTGAGTTCGGTAGCCACAGGCTATTAGCCAGCCCTGCACTGTACTATTTTTGGATACCATGTAAAAAACTGTAACTCTGTTGCTGCCAAAATGCATGGTACAATGTAAGGCAGTTTCCGTCTGTAAGACTACCAAAGGAGAAAAGCTTGGGTACTCACTGAGTGCCAGGCAACTCTTAGAGAGGTGAAAGCATTAAATGCACATGACTTGTGCAGTTTGGGTGAAGAGGTGTTATTTTGAGTTGGGTAGCCACAGGGTATTAGCCAGCCCTGCGCTGTTCTCCTTTTTGGAAATGATGTCCAAAACAGTAACTGTGTTGCAGCCAAAATGCATGGTACAATGTAAGGCAGTTCCCATCTGTAAGACTACCCAAGGAGAAAAGCCTGGGTACTCCCTGAGTGCCAGGCAACTCTTAGAGAGGTGAAAGCACCAAATTCACATGATTTGTGCAGTTTGGGTGAATACATGTTAGTTTGAGTTGAGTAGCCACAGCGAATTAGCCGGTCCTGCACTGTTCTCCATTTTGGAAGCCTTGTATAAAGCAGTAGCTGTGTTGCAGCTAAAATGCATGGTACAATGTAAGGCAGTTCCCATCTGTAAGACTACCCAAGAAGAAAAGGTTGGGTACTCCCTGAGTGTCAGGAAACACTTATAGAGGTGAAACCACAAAATGCATGTAACTCGTGCAGTTAGGGTTAAGACATGTTACTTTGCATTGGGTAGGCACATGGTATTAGCAGGCCCTGCACTGTTCTCTCTTTTTGAAACCATGTATAACGTAGTAGCTGTTTTGCAACTAAAACGCATGGTACAATGTAAGGCAGTTCACATCTGGATGACTACCTAAGGAGAAAAGTCTGTCTGGGTACTCACTCAGTGACAAGCAACTCTTAGAGAGGTGATAGCACTAAATGCATATGACTTATGCAGTTTGGGTGAAGACTTGTTATTTTGAGGTGGGTATCCACAGGGTATTAGCTGGCCCTGCACTGTTCTCCGTTTTGGAAACCATGTACAAAGCAGTAGCTGTATTGCAGCAAAAACGCATGGTACAATGTAGGTCAGATCTTGTCTTTAAGACTATCCAAGGAGAAAAGCCTGGGTACTCCCTGAGTGCCAGGCAACTCTTAGAGAGGTGAAAGCACCAAATTCACATGATTTGTGCAGTTTGGGTGAATACATGTTAGTTTGAGTTGAGTAGCCACAGCGAATTAGCCGGTCCTGCACTGTTCTCCATTTTGGAAGCCTTGTATAAAGCAGTAGCTGTGTTGCAGCTAAAATGCATGGTACAATGTAAGGCAGTTCCCATCTGTAAGACTACCCAAGAAGAAAAGCTTGGGTACTCCCTGAGTGCCAGGAAACTCTTATAGAGGTGAAACCACAAAATGCATGTAACTCGTGCAGTTAGGGTTAAGACATGTTACTTTGCATTGGGTAGCCACATGGTATTAGCAGGCCCTGCACTGTTCTCTGTTTTTGAAACCATGTATAACGTAGTAGCTGTTTTGCAACTAAAACGCATGGTACAATGTAAGGCAGTTCACATCTGGAAGACTACCTAAGGAGAAAGTCTGGGTACTCACTCAGTGACAAGCAACTCTTAGAGAGGTGATAGCACTAAATGCACATGACTTATGCAGTTTGGGTGAAGACTTGTTATTTTGAGGTGGGTATCCACAGGGTATTAGCTGGCCCTGCACTGTTCTCCGTTTTGGAAACCATGTACAAAGCAGTAGCTGTATTGCAGCAAAAACGCATGGTACAATGTAGGTCAGGTCTTGTCTTTAAGACTATCCAAGGAGAAAAGCCTGGGTACTCCCTGAGTGCCAGGCAACTGTAGAGAGGTGCACTAAATGCACGTGACTTGTGCAGTTTGGGTGAAGAGGTGTTATTTTGAGTTGGGTAGCTACAGCATATTAGCTGGCCCTGCACTCTTCTCTCTTTTAAAATCCATGTACATAGCAGTAGCTGTGTTGCAGCTAAAACGCATGGTACAATGTAAGGTAGTTCACATCTGGAAGATTACCTAAGGAGAAAAGCCTGGGTACTCACTCAGTGACAAGCAACTCTTAAAGAGGTGATAGCACTAAATGCACATGACTTATGCAGTTTGGGTGAAGAGGTGTTATTTTGAGTTGTGTAACCACAGGCTATTAGCCAGCCCTGCACTGTACTATTTTTGGAAACCATGTAAAAAACTGTAACTCTGTTGCAGCCAAAATGCATGGTACAATGTAAGGCAGTTTCCGTCTGTAAGACTAACAAAGGAGAAAAGCCTGGGTACTCACTGACTGCCAGGCAACTCTTAGAGAGGTGAAAGCACTAAATGCACATGACTTGTGCAGTTTGGGTGAAGACGTGTTTTTTGAGTTGGGTAGCCACAGGGTATTAGCCAGCCCAGCACTATTCTCCTTTTTGGAAACGATGTCCAAAACAGTAACTGTGTTGCAGTAAAAATGCATGGTACAATGTAAGGCAGTTCACATCAGTAAGACTACCCAAGGAGAAAAGCCTGGGTACTCCCTGAGTGCCAGGCAACTCTTACATAGGTGAAAGCACTAAATGCTCATGACTTGTGCAGTTTGGTTGAAGAGGTGTTATTTTGAGTTGGGTAGCTACAGCATATTAGCTGGCCCTGCACTCTTCTCTCTTTAAAAACCATGTACTAAGCAGTAGCTGTATTGCAGCGAAAACACATGGTACAATGTAAGGCAGTTCACATCTGGAAGATTACCTAAGGAGAAAAGCCTGGGTACGCACTCAGTGACAAGCAACTCTTAGAGAGGTGATAGCACTAAATGCACATGACTTAGGCAGTTTGGGTGAAGACTTGTTATTTTAAGGTGGGTATCCACACGGTAGTAGCTGGCCCTGCACTGTTCTCCGTTTTGGAAACCATGTACAAAGCAGTAGCTGTATTGCAGCTAAAACGCATGGTACAATGTAGGGCAGGTCTCGTCTTTAAGACTATCCAAGGAGAAAAGCCTGGGTACTCCCTGAGTGCCAGGCAACTCTTAGAGAGGTGAACGCACTAAATGAACATGACTTGTGCAGTTTGGGTGAAGAGGTGTTATTTTGAGTTCGGTAGCCACAGGCTATTAGCCAGCCCTGCACTGTACTATTTTTGGATACCATGTAAAAAACTGTAACTCTGTTGCTGCCAAAATGCATGGTACAATGTAAGGCAGTTTCCGTCTGTAAGACTACCAAAGGAGAAAAGCTTGGGTACTCACTGAGTGCCAGGCAACTCTTAGAGAGGTGAAAGCATTAAATGCACATGACTTGTGCAGTTTGGGTGAAGAGGTGTTATTTTGAGTTGGGTAGCCACAGGGTATTAGCCAGCCCTGCGCTGTTCTCCTTTTTGGAAATGATGTCCAAAACAGTAACTGTGTTGCAGCCAAAATGCATGGTACAATGTAAGGCAGTTCCCATCTGTAAGACTACCCAAGGAGAAAAGCCTGGGTACTCCCTGAGTGCCAGGCAACTCTTAGAGAGGTGAAAGCACCAAATTCACATGATTTGTGCAGTTTGGGTGAATACATGTTAGTTTGAGTTGAGTAGCCACAGCGAATTAGCCGGTCCTGCACTGTTCTCCATTTTGGAAGCCTTGTATAAAGCAGTAGCTGTGTTGCAGCTAAAATGCATGGTACAATGTAAGGCAGTTCCCATCTGTAAGACTACCCAAGAAGAAAAGGTTGGGTACTCCCTGAGTGTCAGGAAACACTTATAGAGGTGAAACCACAAAATGCATGTAACTCGTGCAGTTAGGGTTAAGACATGTTACTTTGCATTGGGTAGGCACATGGTATTAGCAGGCCCTGCACTGTTCTCTCTTTTTGAAACCATGTATAACGTAGTAGCTGTTTTGCAACTAAAACGCATGGTACAATGTAAGGCAGTTCACATCTGGATGACTACCTAAGGAGAAAAGTCTGTCTGGGTACTCACTCAGTGACAAGCAACTCTTAGAGAGGTGATAGCACTAAATGCATATGACTTATGCAGTTTGGGTGAAGACTTGTTATTTTGAGGTGGGTATCCACAGGGTATTAGCTGGCCCTGCACTGTTCTCCGTTTTGGAAACCATGTACAAAGCAGTAGCTGTATTGCAGCAAAAACGCATGGTACAATGTAGGTCAGATCTTGTCTTTAAGACTATCCAAGGAGAAAAGCCTGGGTACTCCCTGAGTGCCAGGCAACTCTTAGAGAGGTGAAAGCACCAAATTCACATGATTTGTGCAGTTTGGGTGAATACATGTTAGTTTGAGTTGAGTAGCCACAGCGAATTAGCCGGTCCTGCACTGTTCTCCATTTTGGAAGCCTTGTATAAAGCAGTAGCTGTGTTGCAGCTAAAATGCATGGTACAATGTAAGGCAGTTCCCATCTGTAAGACTACCCAAGAAGAAAAGCTTGGGTACTCCCTGAGTGCCAGGAAACTCTTATAGAGGTGAAACCACAAAATGCATGTAACTCGTGCAGTTAGGGTTAAGACATGTTACTTTGCATTGGGTAGCCACATGGTATTAGCAGGCCCTGCACTGTTCTCTGTTTTTGAAACCATGTATAACGTAGTAGCTGTTTTGCAACTAAAACGCATGGTACAATGTAAGGCAGTTCACATCTGGATGACTACCTAAGGAGAAAGTCTGGGTACTCACTCAGTGACAAGCAACTCTTAGAGAGGTGATAGCACTAAATGCACATGACTTATGCAGTTTGGGTGAAGACTTGTTATTTTGAGGTGGGTATCCACAGGGTATTAGCTGGCCCTGCACTGTTTTCCGTTTTGGAAACCATGTACAAAGCAGTAGCTGTATTGCAGCAAAAACGCATGGTACAATGTAGGTCAGGTCTTGTCTTTAAGACTATCCAAGGAGAAAAGCCTGGGTACTCCCTGAGTGCCAGGCAACTGTAGAGAGGTGCACTAAATGCACGTGACTTGTGCAGTTTGGGTGAAGAGGTGTTATTTTGAGTTGGGTAGCTACAGCATATTAGCTGGCCCTGCACTCTTCTCTCTTTTAAAATCCATGTACATAGCAGTAGCTGTGTTGCAGCTAAAACGCATGGTACAATGTAAGGTAGTTCACATCTGGAAGATTACCTAAGGAGAAAAGCCTGGGTACTCACTCAGTGACAAGCAACTCTTAAAGAGGTGATAGCACTAAATGCACATGACTTATGCAGTTTGGGTGAAGAGGTGTTATTTTGAGTTGTGTAACCACAGGCTATTAGCCAGCCCTGCACTGTACTATTTTTGGAAACCATGTAAAAAACTGTAACTCTGTTGCAGCCAAAATGCATGGTACAATGTAAGGCAGTTTCCGTCTGTAAGACTAACAAAGGAGAAAAGCCTGGGTACTCACTGACTGCCAGGCAACTCTTAGAGAGGTGAAAGCACTAAATGCACATGACTTGTGCAGTTTGGGTGAAGACGTGTTTTTTGAGTTGGGTAGCCACAGGGTATTAGCCAGCCCAGCACTATTCTCCTTTTTGGAAACGATGTCCAAAACAGTAACTGTGTTGCAGTAAAAATGCATGGTACAATGTAAGGCAGTTCACATCAGTAAGACTACCCAAGGAGAAAAGCCTGGGTACTCCCTGAGTGCCAGGCAACTCTTACATAGGTGAAAGCACTAAATGCTCATGACTTGTGCAGTTTGGTTGAAGAGGTGTTATTTTGAGTTGGGTAGCTACAGCATATTAGCTGGCCCTGCACTCTTCTCTCTTTAAAAACCATGTACTAAGCAGTAGCTGTATTGCAGCGAAAACACATGGTACAATGTAAGGCAGTTCACATCTGGAAGATTACCTAAGGAGAAAAGCCTGGGTACGCACTCAGTGACAAGCAACTCTTAGAGAGGTGATAGCACTAAATGCACATGACTTAGGCAGTTTGGGTGAAGACTTGTTATTTTAAGGTGGGTATCCACACGGTAGTAGCTGGCCCTGCACTGTTCTCCGTTTTGGAAACCATGTACAAAGCAGTAGCTGTATTGCAGCTAAAACGCATGGTACAATGTAGGGCAGGTCTCGTCTTTAAGACTATCCAAGGAGAAAAGCCTGGGTACTCCCTGAGTGCCAGGCAACTCTTAGAGAGGTGAACGCACTAAATGAACATGACTTGTGCAGTTTGGGTGAAGAGGTGTTATTTTGAGTTCGGTAGCCACAGGCTATTAGCCAGCCCTGCACTGTACTATTTTTGGATACCATGTAAAAAACTGTAACTCTGTTGCTGCCAAAATGCATGGTACAATGTAAGGCAGTTTCCGTCTGTAAGACTACCAAAGGAGAAAAGCTTGGGTACTCACTGAGTGCCAGGCAACTCTTAGAGAGGTGAAAGCACTAAATGCACATGACTTGTGCAGTTTGGGTGAAGAGGTGTTATTTTGAGTTGGGTAGCCACAGGGTATTAGCCAGCCCTGCGCTGTTCTCCTTTTTGGAAATGATGTCCAAAACAGTAACTGTGTTGCAGCCAAAATGCATGGTACAATGTAAGGCAGTTCCCATCTGTAAGACTACCCAAGGAGAAAAGCCTGGGTACTCCCTGAGTGCCAGGCAACTCTTAGAGAGGTGAAAGCACCAAATTCACATGATTTGTGCAGTTTGGGTGAAGACATGTTAGTTTGAGTTGAGTAGCCACAGCGAATTAGCCGGTCCTGCACTGTTCTCCATTTTGGAAGCCTTGTATAAAGCAGTAGCTGTGTTGCAGCTAAAATGCATGGTACAATGTAAGGCAGTTCCCATCTGTAAGACTACCCAAGAAGAAAAGCTTGGGTACTCCCTGAGTGCCAGGAAACTCTTATAGAGGTGAAACCACAAAATGCATGTAACTCGTGCAGTTAGGGTTAAGACATGTTACTTTGCATTGGGTAGCCACATGGTATTAGCAGGCCCTGCACTGTTCTCTGTTTTTGAAACCATGTATAACGTAGTAGCTGTTTTGCAACTAAAACGCATGGTACAATGTAAGGCAGTTCACATCTGGAAGACTACCTAAGGAGAAAGTCTGGGTACTCACTCAGTGACAAGCAACTCTTAGAGAGGTGATAGCACTAAATGCACATGACTTATACAGTTTGGGTGAAGACTTGTTATTTTGAGGTGGGTATCCACAGGGTATTAGCTGGCCCTGCACTGTTTTCCGTTTTGGAAACCATGTACAAAGCAGTAGCTGTATTGCAGCAAAAACGCATGGTACAATGTAGGTCAGGTCTTGTCTTTAAGACTATCCAAGGAGAAAAGCCTGGGTACTCCCTGAGTGCCAGGCAACTGTAGAGAGGTGCACTAAATGCACGTGACTTGTGCAGTTTGGGTGAAGAGGTGTTATTTTGAGTTGGGTAGCTACAGCATATTAGCTGGCCCTGCACTCTTCTCTCTTTTAAAATCCATGTACATAGCAGTAGCTGTGTTGCAGCTAAAACGCATGGTACAATGTAAGGTAGTTCACATCTGGAAGATTACCTAAGGAGAAAAGCCTGGGTACTCACTCAGTGACAAGCAACTCTTAAAGAGGTGATAGCACTAAATGCACATGACTTATGCAGTTTGGGTGAAGAGGTGTTATTTTGAGTTGTGTAACCACAGGCTATTAGCCAGCCCTGCACTGTACTATTTTTGGAAACCATGTAAAAAACTGTAACTCTGTTGCAGCCAAAATGCATGGTACAATGTAAGGCAGTTTCCGTCTGTAAGACTAACAAAGGAGAAAAGCCTGGGTACTCACTGACTGCCAGGCAACTCTTAGAGAGGTGAAAGCACTAAATGCACATGACTTGTGCAGTTTGGGTGAAGACGTGTTTTTTGAGTTGGGTAGCCACAGGGTATTAGCCAGCCCAGCACTATTCTCCTTTTTGGAAACGATGTCCAAAACAGTAACTGTGTTGCAGTAAAAATGCATGGTACAATGTAAGGCAGTTCACATCAGTAAGACTACCCAAGGAGAAAAGCCTGGGTACTCCCTGAGTGCCAGGCAACTCTTACATAGGTGAAAGCACTAAATGCTCATGACTTGTGCAGTTTGGTTGAAGAGGTGTTATTTTGAGTTGGGTAGCTACAGCATATTAGCTGGCCCTGCACTCTTCTCTCTTTAAAAACCATGTACTAAGCAGTAGCTGTATTGCAGCGAAAACACATGGTACAATGTAAGGCAGTTCACATCTGGAAGATTACCTAAGGAGAAAAGCCTGGGTACGCACTCAGTGACAAGCAACTCTTAGAGAGGTGATAGCACTAAATGCACATGACTTAGGCAGTTTGGGTGAAGACTTGTTATTTTAAGGTGGGTATCCACACGGTAGTAGCTGGCCCTGCACTGTTCTCCGTTTTGGAAACCATGTACAAAGCAGTAGCTGTATTGCAGCTAAAACACATGGTACAATGTAGGGCAGGTCTCGTCTTTAAGACTATCCAAGGAGAAAAGCCTGGGTACTCCCTGAGTGCCAGGCAACTCTTAGAGAGGTGAACGCACTAAATGAACATGACTTGTGCAGTTTGGGTGAAGAGGTGTTATTTTGAGTTCGGTAGCCACAGGCTATTAGCCAGCCCTGCACTGTACTTTCTTTGGATACCATGTAAAAAACTGTAACTCTGTTGCTGCCAAAATGCATGGTACAATGTAAGGCAGTTTCCGTCTGTAAGACTACCAAAGGAGAAAAGCTTGGGTACTCACTGATTGCCAGGCAACTCTTAGAGAGGTGAAAGCACTAAATGCACATGACTTGTGCAGTTTGGGTGAAGAGGTGTTATTTTGAGTTGGGTAGCCACAGGGTATTAGCCAGCCCTGCGCTGTTCTCCTTTTTGGAAATGATGTCCAAAACAGTAACTGTGTTGCAGCCAAAATGCATGGTACAATGTAAGGCAGTTCCCATCTGTAAGACTACCCAAGGAGAAAAGCCTGGGTACTCCCTGAGTGCCAGGCAACTCTTAGAGAGGTGAAAGCACCAAATTCACATGATTTGTGCAGTTTGGGTGAATACATGTTAGTTTGAGTTGAGTAGCCACAGCGAATTAGCCGGTCCTGCACTGTTCTCCATTTTGGAAGCCTTGTATAAAGCAGTAGCTGTGTTGCAGCTAAAATGCATGGTACAATGTAAGGCAGTTCCCATCTGTAAGACTACCCAAGAAGAAAAGGTTGGGTACTCCCTGAGTGTCAGGAAACACTTATAGAGGTGAAACCACAAAATGCATGTAACTCGTGCAGTTAGGGTTAAGACATGTTACTTTGCATTGGGTAGGCACATGGTATTAGCAGGCCCTGCACTGTTCTCTCTTTTTGAAACCATGTATAACGTAGTAGCTGTTTTGCAACTAAAACGCATGGTACAATGTAAGGCAGTTCACATCTGGATGACTACCTAAGGAGAAAAGTCTGTCTGGGTACTCACTCAGTGACAAGCAACTCTTAGAGAGGTGATAGCACTAAATGCATATGACTTATGCAGTTTGGGTGAAGACTTGTTATTTTGAGGTGGGTATCCACAGGGTATTAGCTGGCCCTGCACTGTTCTCCGTTTTGGAAACCATGTACAAAGCAGTAGCTGTATTGCAGCAAAAACGCATGGTACAATGTAGGTCAGATCTTGTCTTTAAGACTATCCAAGGAGAAAAGCCTGGGTACTCCCTGAGTGCCAGGCAACTCTTAGAGAGGTGAAAGCACCAAATTCACATGATTTGTGCAGTTTGGGTGAATACATGTTAGTTTGAGTTGAGTAGCCACAGCGAATTAGCCGGTCCTGCACTGTTCTCCATTTTGGAAGCCTTGTATAAAGCAGTAGCTGTGTTGCAGCTAAAATGCATGGTACAATGTAAGGCAGTTCCCATCTGTAAGACTACCCAAGAAGAAAAGCTTGGGTACTCCCTGAGTGCCAGGAAACTCTTATAGAGGTGAAACCACAAAATGCATGTAACTCGTGCAGTTAGGGTTAAGACATGTTACTTTGCATTGGGTAGCCACATGGTATTAGCAGGCCCTGCACTGTTCTCTGTTTTTGAAACCATGTATAACGTAGTAGCTGTTTTGCAACTAAAACGCATGGTACAATGTAAGGCAGTTCACATCTGGATGACTACCTAAGGAGAAAGTCTGGGTACTCACTCAGTGACAAGCAACTCTTAGAGAGGTGATAGCACTAAATGCACATGACTTATGCAGTTTGGGTGAAGACTTGTTATTTTGAGGTGGGTATCCACAGGGTATTAGCTGGCCCTGCACTGTTCTCCGTTTTGGAAACCATGTACAAAGCAGTAGCTGTATTGCAGCAAAAACGCATGGTACAATGTAGGTCAGGTCTTGTCTTTAAGACTATCCAAGGAGAAAAGCCTGGGTACTCCCTGAGTGCCAGGCAACTGTAGAGAGGTGCACTAAATGCACGTGACTTGTGCAGTTTGGGTGAAGAGGTGTTATTTTGAGTTGGGTAGCTACAGCATATTAGCTGGCCCTGCACTCTTCTCTCTTTTAAAATCCATGTACATAGCAGTAGCTGTGTTGCAGCTAAAACGCATGGTACAATGTAAGGTAGTTCACATCTGGAAGATTACCTAAGGAGAAAAGCCTGGGTACTCACTCAGTGACAAGCAACTCTTAAAGAGGTGATAGCACTAAATGCACATGACTTATGCAGTTTGGGTGAAGAGGTGTTATTTTGAGTTGTGTAACCACAGGCTATTAGCCAGCCCTGCACTGTACTATTTTTGGAAACCATGTAAAAAACTGTAACTCTGTTGCAGCCAAAATGCATGGTACAATGTAAGGCAGTTTCCGTCTGTAAGACTAACAAAGGAGAAAAGCCTGGGTACTCACTGACTGCCAGGCAACTCTTAGAGAGGTGAAAGCACTAAATGCACATGACTTGTGCAGTTTGGGTGAAGACGTGTTTTTTGAGTTGGGTAGCCACAGGGTATTAGCCAGCCCAGCACTATTCTCCTTTTTGGAAACGATGTCCAAAACAGTAACTGTGTTGCAGTAAAAATGCATGGTACAATGTAAGGCAGTTCACATCAGTAAGACTACCCAAGGAGAAAAGCCTGGGTACTCCCTGAGTGCCAGGCAACTCTTACATAGGTGAAAGCACTAAATGCTCATGACTTGTGCAGTTTGGTTGAAGAGGTGTTATTTTGAGTTGGGTAGCTACAGCATATTAGCTGGCCCTGCACTCTTCTCTCTTTAAAAACCATGTACTAAGCAGTAGCTGTATTGCAGCGAAAACACATGGTACAATGTAAGGCAGTTCACATCTGGAAGATTACCTAAGGAGAAAAGCCTGGGTACGCACTCAGTGACAAGCAACTCTTAGAGAGGTGATAGCACTAAATGCACATGACTTAGGCAGTTTGGGTGAAGACTTGTTATTTTAAGGTGGGTATCCACACGGTAGTAGCTGGCCCTGCACTGTTCTCCGTTTTGGAAACCATGTACAAAGCAGTAGCTGTATTGCAGCTAAAACGCATGGTACAATGTAGGGCAGGTCTCGTCTTTAAGACTATCCAAGGAGAAAAGCCTGGGTACTCCCTGAGTGCCAGGCAACTCTTAGAGAGGTGAACGCACTAAATGAACATGACTTGTGCAGTTTGGGTGAAGAGGTGTTATTTTGAGTTCGGTAGCCACAGGCTATTAGCCAGCCCTGCACTGTACTATTTTTGGATACCATGTAAAAAACTGTAACTCTGTTGCTGCCAAAATGCATGGTACAATGTAAGGCAGTTTCCGTCTGTAAGACTACCAAAGGAGAAAAGCTTGGGTACTCACTGAGTGCCAGGCAACTCTTAGAGAGGTGAAAGCATTAAATGCACATGACTTGTGCAGTTTGGGTGAAGAGGTGTTATTTTGAGTTGGGTAGCCACAGGGTATTAGCCAGCCCTGCGCTGTTCTCCTTTTTGGAAATGATGTCCAAAACAGTAACTGTGTTGCAGCCAAAATGCATGGTACAATGTAAGGCAGTTCCCATCTGTAAGACTACCCAAGGAGAAAAGCCTGGGTACTCCCTGAGTGCCAGGCAACTCTTAGAGAGGTGAAAGCACCAAATTCACATGATTTGTGCAGTTTGGGTGAATACATGTTAGTTTGAGTTGAGTAGCCACAGCGAATTAGCCGGTCCTGCACTGTTCTCCATTTTGGAAGCCTTGTATAAAGCAGTAGCTGTGTTGCAGCTAAAATGCATGGTACAATGTAAGGCAGTTCCCATCTGTAAGACTACCCAAGAAGAAAAGGTTGGGTACTCCCTGAGTGTCAGGAAACACTTATAGAGGTGAAACCACAAAATGCATGTAACTCGTGCAGTTAGGGTTAAGACATGTTACTTTGCATTGGGTAGGCACATGGTATTAGCAGGCCCTGCACTGTTCTCTCTTTTTGAAACCATGTATAACGTAGTAGCTGTTTTGCAACTAAAACGCATGGTACAATGTAAGGCAGTTCACATCTGGATGACTACCTAAGGAGAAAAGTCTGTCTGGGTACTCACTCAGTGACAAGCAACTCTTAGAGAGGTGATAGCACTAAATGCATATGACTTATGCAGTTTGGGTGAAGACTTGTTATTTTGAGGTGGGTATCCACAGGGTATTAGCTGGCCCTGCACTGTTCTCCGTTTTGGAAACCATGTACAAAGCAGTAGCTGTATTGCAGCAAAAACGCATGGTACAATGTAGGTCAGATCTTGTCTTTAAGACTATCCAAGGAGAAAAGCCTGGGTACTCCCTGAGTGCCAGGCAACTCTTAGAGAGGTGAAAGCACCAAATTCACATGATTTGTGCAGTTTGGGTGAATACATGTTAGTTTGAGTTGAGTAGCCACAGCGAATTAGCCGGTCCTGCACTGTTCTCCATTTTGGAAGCCTTGTATAAAGCAGTAGCTGTGTTGCAGCTAAAATGCATGGTACAATGTAAGGCAGTTCCCATCTATAAGACTACCCAAGAAGAAAAGCTTGGGTAATCCCTGAGTGCCAGGAAACTCTTATAGAGGTGAAACCACAAAATGCATGTAACTCGTGCAGTTAGGGTTAAGACATGTTACTTTGCATTGGGTAGCCACATGGTATTAGCAGGCCCTGCACTGTTCTCTGTTTTTGAAACCATGTATAACGTAGTAGCTGTTTTGCAACTAAAACGCATGGTACAATGTAAGGCAGTTCACATCTGGATGACTACCTAAGGAGAAAGTCTGGGTACTCACTCAGTGACAAGCAACTCTTAGAGAGGTGATAGCACTAAATGCATATGACTTATGCAGTTTGGGTGAAGACTTGTTATTTTGAGGTGGGTATCCACAGGGTATTAGCTGGCCCTGCACTGTTCTCCGTTTTGGAAACCATGTACAAAGCAGTAGCTGTATTGCAGCAAAAATGCATGGTACAATGTAGGTCAGGTCTTGTCTTTAAGACTATCCAAGGAGAAAAGCCTGGGTACTCCCTGAGTGCCAGGCAACTGTAGAGAGGTGCACTAAATGCACGTGACTTGTGCAGTTTGGGTGAAGAGGTGTTATTTTGAGTTGGGTAGCTACAGCATATTAGCTGGCCCTGCACTCTTCTCTCTTTTAAAATCCATGTACATAGCAGTAGCTGTTTTGCAGCTAAAACGCATGGTACAATGTAAGGTAGTTCACATCTGGAAGATTACCTAAGGAGAAAAGCCTGGGTACTCACTCAGTGACAAGCAACTCTTAAAGAGGTGATAGCACTAAATGCACATGACTTATGCAGTTTGGGTGAAGAGGTGTTATTTTGAGTTGTGTAGCCACAGGCTATTAGCCAGCCCTGCACTGTACTATTTTTGGAAACCATGTAAAAAACTGTAACTCTGTTGCAGCCAAAATGCATGGTACAATGTAAGGCAGTTTCCGTCTGTAAGACTAACAAAGGAGAAAAGCCTGGGTACTCACTGACTGCCAGGCAACTCTTAGAGAGGTGAAAGCACTAAATGCACATGACTTGTGCAGTTTGGGTGAAGACGTGTTTTTTGAGTTGGGTAGCCACAGGGTATTAGCCAGCCCAGCACTATTCTCCTTTTTGGAAACGATGTCCAAAACAGTAACTGTGTTGCAGTAAAAATGCATGGTACAATGTAAGGCAGTTCACATCAGTAAGACTACCCAAGGAGAAAAGCCTGGGTACTCCCTGAGTGCCAGGCAACTCTTACATAGGTGAAAGCACTAAATGCTCATGACTTGTGCAGTTTGGTTGAAGAGGTGTTATTTTGAGTTGGGTAGCTACAGCATATTAGCTGGCCCTGCACTCTTCTCTCTTTAAAAACCATGTACTAAGCAGTAGCTGTATTGCAGCGAAAACACATGGTACAATGTAAGGCAGTTCACATCTGGAAGATTACCTAAGGAGAAAAGCCTGGGTACGCACTCAGTGACAAGCAACTCTTAGAGAGGTGATAGCACTAAATGCACATGACTTAGGCAGTTTGGGTGAAGACTTGTTATTTTAAGGTGGGTATCCACACGGTAGTAGCTGGCCCTGCACTGTTCTCCGTTTTGGAAACCATGTACAAAGCAGTAGCTGTATTGCAGCTAAAACGCATGGTACAATGTAGGGCAGGTCTCGTCTTTAAGACTATCCAAGGAGAAAAGCCTGGGTACTCCCTGAGTGCCAGGCAACTCTTAGAGAGGTGAACGCACTAAATGAACATGACTTGTGCAGTTTGGGTGAAGAGGTGTTATTTTGAGTTCGGTAGCCACAGGCTATTAGCCAGCCCTGCACTGTACTATTTTTGGATACCATGTAAAAAACTGTAACTCTGTTGCTGCCAAAATGCATGGTACAATGTAAGGCAGTTTCCGTCTGTAAGACTACCAAAGGAGAAAAGCTTGGGTACTCACTGAGTGCCAGGCAACTCTTAGAGAGGTGAAAGCATTAAATGCACATGACTTGTGCAGTTTGGGTGAAGAGGTGTTTTTTTGAGTTGGGTAGCCACAGGGTATTAGCCAGCCCTGCGCTGTTCTCCTTTTTGGAAATGATGTCCAAAACAGTAACTGTGTTGCAGCCAAAATGCATGGTACAATGTAAGGCAGTTCCCATCTGTAAGACTACCCAAGGAGAAAAGCCTGGGTACTCCCTGAGTGCCAGGCAACTCTTAGAGAGGTGAAAGCACCAAATTCACATGATTTGTGCAGTTTGGGTGAATACATGTTAGTTTGAGTTGAGTAGCCACAGCGAATTAGCCGGTCCTGCACTGTTCTCCATTTTGGAAGCCTTGTATAAAGCAGTAGCTGTGTTGCAGCTAAAATGCATGGTACAATGTAAGGCAGTTCCCATCTGTAAGACTACCCAAGAAGAAAAGGTTGGGTACTCCCTGAGTGTCAGGAAACACTTATAGAGGTGAAACCACAAAATGCATGTAACTCGTGCAGTTAGGGTTAAGACATGTTACTTTGCATTGGGTAGGCACATGGTATTAGCAGGCCCTGCACTGTTCTCTCTTTTTGAAACCATGTATAACGTAGTAGCTGTTTTGCAACTAAAACGCATGGTACAATGTAAGGCAGTTCACATCTGGATGACTACCTAAGGAGAAAAGTCTGTCTGGGTACTCACTCAGTGACAAGCAACTCTTAGAGAGGTGATAGCACTAAATGCATATGACTTATGCAGTTTGGGTGAAGACTTGTTATTTTGAGGTGGGTATCCACAGGGTATTAGCTGGCCCTGCACTGTTCTCCGTTTTGGAAACCATGTACAAAGCAGTAGCTGTATTGCAGCAAAAACGCATGGTACAATGTAGGTCAGATCTTGTCTTTAAGACTATCCAAGGAGAAAAGCCTGGGTACTCCCTGAGTGCCAGGCAACTCTTAGAGAGGTGAAAGCACCAAATTCACATGATTTGTGCAGTTTGGGTGAATACATGTTAGTTTGAGTTGAGTAGCCACAGCGAATTAGCCGGTCCTGCACTGTTCTCCATTTTGGAAGCCTTGTATAAAGCAGTAGCTGTGTTGCAGCTAAAATGCATGGTACAATGTAAGGCAGTTCCCATCTGTAAGACTACCCAAGAAGAAAAGCTTGGGTACTCCCTGAGTGCCAGGAAACTCTTATAGAGGTGAAACCACAAAATGCATGTAACTCGTGCAGTTAGGGTTAAGACATGTTACTTTGCATTGGGTAGCCACATGGTATTAGCAGGCCCTGCACTGTTCTCTGTTTTTGAAACCATGTATAACGTAGTAGCTGTTTTGCAACTAAAACGCATGGTACAATGTAAGGCAGTTCACATCTGGATGACTACCTAAGGAGAAAGTCTGGGTACTCACTCAGTGACAAGCAACTCTTAGAGAGGTGATAGCACTAAATGCACATGACTTATGCAGTTTGGGTGAAGACTTGTTATTTTGAGGTGGGTATCCACAGGGTATTAGCTGGCCCTGCACTGTTCTCCGTTTTGGAAACCATGTACAAAGCAGTAGCTGTATTGCAGCAAAAACGCATGGTACAATGTAGGTCAGGTCTTGTCTTTAAGACTATCCAAGGAGAAAAGCCTGGGTACTCCCTGAGTGCCAGGCAACTGTAGAGAGGTGCACTAAATGCACGTGACTTGTGCAGTTTGGGTGAAGAGGTGTTATTTTGAGTTGGGTAGCTACAGCATATTAGCTGGCCCTGCACTCTTCTCTCTTTTAAAATCCATGTACATAGCAGTAGCTGTGTTGCAGCTAAAACGCATGGTACAATGTAAGGTAGTTCACATCTGGAAGATTACCTAAGGAGAAAAGCCTGGGTACTCACTCAGTGACAAGCAACTCTTAAAGAGGTGATAGCACTAAATGCACATGACTTATGCAGTTTGGGTGAAGAGGTGTTATTTTGAGTTGTGTAACCACAGGCTATTAGCCAGCCCTGCACTGTACTATTTTTGGAAACCATGTAAAAAACTGTAACTCTGTTGCAGCCAAAATGCATGGTACAATGTAAGGCAGTTTCCGTCTGTAAGACTAACAAAGGAGAAAAGCCTGGGTACTCACTGACTGCCAGGCAACTCTTAGAGAGGTGAAAGCACTAAATGCACATGACTTGTGCAGTTTGGGTGAAGACGTGTTTTTTGAGTTGGGTAGCCACAGGGTATTAGCCAGCCCAGCACTATTCTCCTTTTTGGAAACGATGTCCAAAACAGTAACTGTGTTGCAGTAAAAATGCATGGTACAATGTAAGGCAGTTCACATCAGTAAGACTACCCAAGGAGAAAAGCCTGGGTACTCCCTGAGTGCCAGGCAACTCTTACATAGGTGAAAGCACTAAATGCTCATGACTTGTGCAGTTTGGTTGAAGAGGTGTTATTTTGAGTTGGGTAGCTACAGCATATTAGCTGGCCCTGCACTCTTCTCTCTTTAAAAACCATGTACTAAGCAGTAGCTGTATTGCAGCGAAAACACATGGTACAATGTAAGGCAGTTCACATCTGGAAGATTACCTAAGGAGAAAAGCCTGGGTACGCACTCAGTGACAAGCAACTCTTAGAGAGGTGATAGCACTAAATGCACATGACTTAGGCAGTTTGGGTGAAGACTTGTTATTTTAAGGTGGGTATCCACACGGTAGTAGCTGGCCCTGCACTGTTCTCCGTTTTGGAAACCATGTACAAAGCAGTAGCTGTATTGCAGCTAAAACGCATGGTACAATGTAGGGCAGGTCTCGTCTTTAAGACTATCCAAGGAGAAAAGCCTGGGTACTCCCTGAGTGCCAGGCAACTCTTAGAGAGGTGAACGCACTAAATGAACATGACTTGTGCAGTTTGGGTGAAGAGGTGTTATTTTGAGTTCGGTAGCCACAGGCTATTAGCCAGCCCTGCACTGTACTATTTTTGGATACCATGTAAAAAACTGTAACTCTGTTGCTGCCAAAATGCATGGTACAATGTAAGGCAGTTTCCGTCTGTAAGACTACCAAAGGAGAAAAGCTTGGGTACTCACTGAGTGCCAGGCAACTCTTAGAGAGGTGAAAGCATTAAATGCACATGACTTGTGCAGTTTGGGTGAAGAGGTGTTATTTTGAGTTGGGTAGCCACAGGGTATTAGCCAGCCCTGCGCTGTTCTCCTTTTTGGAAACGATGTCCAAAACAGTAACTGTGTTGCAGCCAAAATGCATGGTACAATGTAAGGCAGTTCCCATCTGTAAGACTACCCAAGGAGAAAAGCCTGGGTACTCCCTGAGTGCCAGGCAACTCTTAGAGAGGTGAAAGCACCAAATTCACATGATTTGTGCAGTTTGGGTGAATACATGTTAGTTTGAGTTGAGTAGCCACAGCGAATTAGCCGGTCCTGCACTGTTCTCCATTTTGGAAGCCTTGTATAAAGCAGTAGCTGTGTTGCAGCTAAAATGCATGGTACAATGTAAGGCAGTTCCCATCTGTAAGACTACCCAAGAAGAAAAGGTTGGGTACTCCCTGAGTGTCAGGAAACACTTATAGAGGTGAAACCACAAAATGCATGTAACTCGTGCAGTTAGGGTTAAGACATGTTACTTTGCATTGGGTAGGCACATGGTATTAGCAGGCCCTGCACTGTTCTCTCTTTTTGAAACCATGTATAACGTAGTAGCTGTTTTGCAACTAAAACGCATGGTACAATGTAAGGCAGTTCACATCTGGATGACTACCTAAGGAGAAAAGTCTGTCTGGGTACTCACTCAGTGACAAGCAACTCTTAGAGAGGTGATAGCACTAAATGCATATGACTTATGCAGTTTGGGTGAAGACTTGTTATTTTGAGGTGGGTATCCACAGGGTATTAGCTGGCCCTGCACTGTTCTCCGTTTTGGAAACCATGTACAAAGCAGTAGCTGTATTGCAGCAAAAACGCATGGTACAATGTAGGTCAGATCTTGTCTTTAAGACTATCCAAGGAGAAAAGCCTGGGTACTCCCTGAGTGCCAGGCAACTCTTAGAGAGGTGAAAGCACCAAATTCACATGATTTGTGCAGTTTGGGTGAATACATGTTAGTTTGAGTTGAGTAGCCACAGCGAATTAGCCGGTCCTGCACTGTTCTCCATTTTGGAAGCCTTGTATAAAGCAGTAGCTGTGTTGCAGCTAAAATGCATGGTACAATGTAAGGCAGTTCCCATCTGTAAGACTACCCAAGAAGAAAAGCTTGGGTACTCCCTGAGTGCCAGGAAACTCTTATAGAGGTGAAACCACAAAATGCATGTAACTCGTGCAGTTAGGGTTAAGACATGTTACTTTGCATTGGGTAGCCACATGGTATTAGCAGGCCCTGCACTGTTCTCTGTTTTTGAAACCATGTATAACGTAGTAGCTGTTTTGCAACTAAAACGCATGGTACAATGTAAGGCAGTTCACATCTGGAAGACTACCTAAGGAGAAAGTCTGGGTACTCACTCAGTGACAAGCAACTCTTAGAGAGGTGATAGCACTAAATGCACATGACTTATGCAGTTTGGGTGAAGACTTGTTATTTTGAGGTGGGTATCCACAGGGTATTAGCTGGCCCTGCACTGTTCTCCGTTTTGGAAACCATGTACAAAGCAGTAGCTGTATTGCAGCAAAAACGCATGGTACAATGTAGGTCAGGTCTTGTCTTTAAGACTATCCAAGGAAAAAAGCCTGGGTACTCCCTGAGTGCCAGGCAACTGTAGAGAGGTGCACTAAATGCACGTGACTTGTGCAGTTTGGGTGAAGAGGTGTTATTTTGAGTTGGGTAGCTACAGCATATTAGCTGGCCCTGCACTCTTCTCTCTTTTAAAATCCATGTACATAGCAGTAGCTGTGTTGCAGCTAAAACGCATGGTACAATGTAAGGTAGTTCACATCTGGAAGATTACCTAAGGAGAAAAGCCTGGGTACTCACTCAGTGACAAGCAACTCTTAAAGAGGTGATAGCACTAAATGCACATGACTTATGCAGTTTGGGTGAAGAGGTGTTATTTTGAGTTGTGTAACCACAGGCTATTAGCCAGCCCTGCACTGTACTATTTTTGGAAACCATGTAAAAAACTGTAACTCTGTTGCAGCCAAAATGCATGGTACAATGTAAGGCAGTTTCCGTCTGTAAGACTAACAAAGGAGAAAAGCCTGGGTACTCACTGACTGCCAGGCAACTCTTAGAGAGGTGAAAGCACTAAATGCACATGACTTGTGCAGTTTGGGTGAAGACGTGTTTTTTGAGTTGGGTAGCCACAGGGTATTAGCCAGCCCAGCACTATTCTCCTTTTTGGAAACGATGTCCAAAACAGTAACTGTGTTGCAGTAAAAATGCATGGTACAATGTAAGGCAGTTCACATCAGTAAGACTACCCAAGGAGAAAAGCCTGGGTACTCCCTGAGTGCCAGGCAACTCTTACATAGGTGAAAGCACTAAATGCTCATGACTTGTGCAGTTTGGTTGAAGAGGTGTTATTTTGAGTTGGGTAGCTACAGCATATTAGCTGGCCCTGCACTCTTCTCTCTTTAAAAACCATGTACTAAGCAGTAGCTGTATTGCAGCGAAAACACATGGTACAATGTAAGGCAGTTCACATCTGGAAGATTACCTAAGGAGAAAAGCCTGGGTACGCACTCAGTGACAAGCAACTCTTAGAGAGGTGATAGCACTAAATGCACATGACTTAGGCAGTTTGGGTGAAGACTTGTTATTTTAAGGTGGGTATCCACACGGTAGTAGCTGGCCCTGCACTGTTCTCCGTTTTGGAAACCATGTACAAAGCAGTAGCTGTATTGCAGCTAAAACGCATGGTACAATGTAGGGCAGGTCTCGTCTTTAAGACTATCCAAGGAGAAAAGCCTGGGTACTCCCTGAGTGCCAGGCAACTCTTAGAGAGGTGAACGCACTAAATGTACATGACTTGTGCAGTTTGGGTGAAGAGGTGTTATTTTGAGTTCGGTAGCCACAGGCTATTAGCCAGCCCTGCACTGTACTATTTTTGGATACCATGTAAAAAACTGTAACTCTGTTGCTGCCAAAATGCATGGTACAATGTAAGGCAGTTTCCGTCTGTAAGACTACCAAAGGAGAAAAGCTTGGGTACTCACTGAGTGCCAGGCAACTCTTAGAGAGGTGAAAGCACTAAATGCACATGACTTGTGCAGTTTGGGTGAAGAGGTGTTTTTTTTGAGTTGGGTAGCCACAGGGTATTAGCCAGCCCTGCGCTGTTTTCCTTTTTGGAAACGATGTCCAAAACAGTAACTGTGTTGCAGCCAAAATGCATGGTACAATGTAAGGCAGTTCCCATCTGTAAGACTACCCAAGGAGAAAAGCCTGGGTACTCCCTGAGTGCCAGGCAACTCTTAGAGAGGTGAAAGCACCAAATTCACATGATTTGTGCAGTTTGGGTGAATACATGTTAGTTTGAGTTGAGTAGCCACAGCGAATTAGCCGGTCCTGCACTGTTCTCCATTTTGGAAGCCTTGTATAAAGCAGTAGCTGTGTTGCAGCTAAAATGCATGGTACAATGTAAGGCAGTTCCCATCTATAAGACTACCCAAGAAGAAAAGGTTGGGTACTCCCTGAGTGTCAGGAAACACTTATAGAGGTGAAACCACAAAATGCATGTAACTCGTGCAGTTAGGGTTAAGACATGTTACTTTGCATTGGGTAGGCACATGGTATTAGCAGGCCCTGCACTGTTCTCTCTTTTTGAAACCATGTATAACGTAGTAGCTGTTTTGCAACTAAAACGCATGGTACAATGTAAGGCAGTTCACATCTGGATGACTACCTAAGGAGAAAAGTCTGTCTGGGTACTCACTCAGTGACAAGCAACTCTTAGAGAGGTGATAGCACTAAATGCATATGACTTATGCAGTTTGGGTGAAGACTTGTTATTTTGAGGTGGGTATCCACAGGGTATTAGCTGGCCCTGCACTGTTCTCCGTTTTGGAAACCATGTACAAAGCAGTAGCTGTATTGCAGCAAAAACGCATGGTACAATGTAGGTCAGATCTTGTCTTTAAGACTATCCAAGGAGAAAAGCCTGGGTACTCCCTGAGTGCCAGGCAACTCTTAGAGAGGTGAAAGCACCAAATTCACATGATTTGTGCAGTTTGGGTGAATACATGTTAGTTTGAGTTGAGTAGCCACAGCGAATTAGCCGGTCCTGCACTGTTCTCCATTTTGGAAGCCTTGTATAAAGCAGTAGCTGTGTTGCAGCTAAAATGCATGGTACAATGTAAGGCAGTTCCCATCTGTAAGACTACCCAAGAAGAAAAGCTTGGGTACTCCCTGAGTGCCAGGAAACTCTTATAGAGGTGAAACCACAAAATGCATGTAACTCGTGCAGTTAGGGTTAAGACATGTTACTTTGCATTGGGTAGCCACATGGTATTAGCAGGCCCTGCACTGTTCTCTGTTTTTGAAACCATGTATAACGTAGTAGCTGTTTTGCAACTAAAACGCATGGTACAATGTAAGGCAGTTCACATCTGGAAGACTACCTAAGGAGAAAGTCTGGGTACTCACTCAGTGACAAGCAACTCTTAGAGAGGTGATAGCACTAAATGCACATGACTTATGCAGTTTGGGTGAAGACTTGTTATTTTGAGGTGGGTATCCACAGGGTATTAGCTGGCCCTGCACTGTTTTCCGTTTTGGAAACCATGTACAAAGCAGTAGCTGTATTGCAGCAAAAACGCATGGTACAATGTAGGTCAGGTCTTGTCTTTAAGACTATCCAAGGAGAAAAGCCTGGGTACTCCCTGAGTGCCAGGCAACTGTAGAGAGGTGCACTAAATGCACGTGACTTGTGCAGTTTGGGTGAAGAGGTGTTATTTTGAGTTGGGTAGCTACAGCATATTAGCTGGCCCTGCACTCTTCTCTCTTTTAAAATCCATGTACATAGCAGTAGCTGTGTTGCAGCTAAAACGCATGGTACAATGTAAGGTAGTTCACATCTGGAAGATTACCTAAGGAGAAAAGCCTGGGTACTCACTCAGTGACAAGCAACTCTTAAAGAGGTGATAGCACTAAATGCACATGACTTATGCAGTTTGGGTGAAGAGGTGTTATTTTGAGTTGTGTAACCACAGGCTATTAGCCAGCCCTGCACTGTACTATTTTTGGAAACCATGTAAAAAACTGTAACTCTGTTGCAGCCAAAATGCATGGTACAATGTAAGGCAGTTTCCGTCTGTAAGACTAACAAAGGAGAAAAGCCTGGGTACTCACTGACTGCCAGGCAACTCTTAGAGAGGTGAAAGCACTAAATGCACATGACTTGTGCAGTTTGGGTGAAGACGTGTTTTTTGAGTTGGGTAGCCACAGGGTATTAGCCAGCCCAGCACTATTCTCCTTTTTGGAAACGATGTCCAAAACAGTAACTGTGTTGCAGTAAAAATGCATGGTACAATGTAAGGCAGTTCACATCAGTAAGACTACCCAAGGAGAAAAGCCTGGGTACTCCCTGAGTGCCAGGCAACTCTTACATAGGTGAAAGCACTAAATGCTCATGACTTGTGCAGTTTGGTTGAAGAGGTGTTATTTTGAGTTGGGTAGCTACAGCATATTAGCTGGCCCTGCACTCTTCTCTCTTTAAAAACCATGTACTAAGCAGTAGCTGTATTGCAGCGAAAACACATGGTACAATGTAAGGCAGTTCACATCTGGAAGATTACCTAAGGAGAAAAGCCTGGGTACGCACTCAGTGACAAGCAACTCTTAGAGAGGTGATAGCACTAAATGCACATGACTTAGGCAGTTTGGGTGAAGACTTGTTATTTTAAGGTGGGTATCCACACGGTAGTAGCTGGCCCTGCACTGTTCTCCGTTTTGGAAACCATGTACAAAGCAGTAGCTGTATTGCAGCTAAAACGCATGGTACAATGTAGGGCAGGTCTCGTCTTTAAGACTATCCAAGGAGAAAAGCCTGGGTACTCCCTGAGTGCCAGGCAACTCTTAGAGAGGTGAACGCACTAAATGAACATGACTTGTGCAGTTTGGGTGAAGAGGTGTTATTTTGAGTTCGGTAGCCACAGGCTATTAGCCAGCCCTGCACTGTACTATTTTTGGATACCATGTAAAAAACTGTAACTCTGTTGCTGCCAAAATGCATGGTACAATGTAAGGCAGTTTCCGTCTGTAAGACTACCAAAGGAGAAAAGCTTGGGTACTCACTGAGTGCCAGGCAACTCTTAGAGAGGTGAAAGCATTAAATGCACATGACTTGTGCAGTTTGGGTGAAGAGGTGTTATTTTGAGTTGGGTAGCCACAGGGTATTAGCCAGCCCTGCGCTGTTCTCCTTTTTGGAAATGATGTCCAAAACAGTAACTGTGTTGCAGCCAAAATGCATGGTACAATGTAAGGCAGTTCCCATCTGTAAGACTACCCAAGGAGAAAAGCCTGGGTACTCCCTGAGTGCCAGGCAACTCTTAGAGAGGTGAAAGCACCAAATTCACATGATTTGTGCAGTTTGGGTGAATACATGTTAGTTTGAGTTGAGTAGCCACAGCGAATTAGCCGGTCCTGCACTGTTCTCCATTTTGGAAGCCTTGTATAAAGCAGTAGCTGTGTTGCAGCTAAAATGCATGGTACAATGTAAGGCAGTTCCCATCTGTAAGACTACCCAAGAAGAAAAGGTTGGGTACTCCCTGAGTGTCAGGAAACACTTATAGAGGTGAAACCACAAAATGCATGTAACTCGTGCAGTTAGGGTTAAGACATGTTACTTTGCATTGGGTAGGCACATGGTATTAGCAGGCCCTGCACTGTTCTCTCTTTTTGAAACCATGTATAACGTAGTAGCTGTTTTGCAACTAAAACGCATGGTACAATGTAAGGCAGTTCACATCTGGATGACTACCTAAGGAGAAAAGTCTGTCTGGGTACTCACTCAGTGACAAGCAACTCTTAGAGAGGTGATAGCACTAAATGCATATGACTTATGCAGTTTGGGTGAAGACTTGTTATTTTGAGGTGGGTATCCACAGGGTATTAGCTGGCCCTGCACTGTTCTCCGTTTTGGAAACCATGTACAAAGCAGTAGCTGTATTGCAGCAAAAACGCATGGTACAATGTAGGTCAGATCTTGTCTTTAAGACTATCCAAGGAGAAAAGCCTGGGTACTCCCTGAGTGCCAGGCAACTCTTAGAGAGGTGAAAGCACCAAATTCACATGATTTGTGCAGTTTGGGTGAATACATGTTAGTTTGAGTTGAGTAGCCACAGTGAATTAGCCGGTCCTGCACTGTTCTCCATTTTGGAAGCCTTGTATAAAGCAGTAGTTGTGTTGCAGCTAAAATGCATGGTACAATGTAAGGCAGTTCCCATCTGTAAGACTACCCAAGAAGAAAAGTTTGGGTACTCCCTGAGTGCCAGGAAACTCTTATAGAGGTGAAACCACAAAATGCATGTAACGTGCAGTTAGGGTTAAGACATGTTACTTTGCATTGGGTAGCCACATGGTATTAGCAGGCCCTGCACTGTTCTCTCTTTTTGAAACCATGTATAACGTAGTAGCTGTTTTGCAACTAAAATGCATGGTACAATGTAAGGGAGTTCACATCTGGAAGACTACCTAAGGAGAAAGTCTGGGTACTCACTCAGTGACAAGCAACTCTTAGAGAGGTGATAGCACTAAATGCACATGACTTATGCAGTTTGGGTGAAGACTTGTTATTTTGAGGTGGGTATCCACAGGGTATTAGCTGGCCCTGCACTGTTTTCCGTTTTGGAAACCATGTACAAAGCAGTAGCTGTATTTCAGCAAAAACGCATGGTACAATGTAGGTCAGGTCTTGTCTTTAAGACTATCCAAGGAGAAAAGCCTGGGTACTCCCTGAGTGCCAGGCAACTGTAGAGAGGTGCACTAAATGCACGTGACTTGTGCAGTTTGGGTGAAGAGGTGTTATTTTGAGTTGGGTAGCTACAGCATATTAGCTGGCCCTGCACTCTTCTCTCTTTTAAAATCCATGTACATAGCAGTAGCTGTGTTGCAGCTAAAACGCATGGTACAATGTAAGGGAGTTCACATCTGGAAGATTACCTAAGGAGAAAAGCCTGGGTACTCACTCAGTGACAAGCAACTCTTAAAGAGGTGATAGCACTAAATGCACATGACTTATGCAGTTTGGGTGAAGAGGTGTTATTTTGAGTTGTGTAACCACAGGCTATTAGCCAGCCCTGCACTGTACTATTTTTGGAAACCATGTAAAAAACTGTAACTCTGTTGCAGCCAAAATGCATGGTACAATGTAAGGCAGTTTCCGTCTGTAAGACTAACAAAGGAGAAAAGCCTGGGTACTCACTGACTGCCAGGCAACTCTTAGAGAGGTGAAAGCACTAAATGCACATGACTTGTGCAGTTTGGGTGAAGACGTGTTTTTTGAGTTGGGTAGCCACAGGGTATTAGCCAGCCCAGCACTATTCTCCTTTTTGGAAACGATGTCCAAAACAGTAACTGTGTTGCAGTAAAAATGCATGGTACAATGTAAGGCAGTTCACATCAGTAAGACTACCCAAGGAGAAAAGCCTGGGTACTCCCTGAGTGCCAGGCAACTCTTACATAGGTGAAAGCACTAAATGCTCATGACTTGTGCAGTTTGGTTGAAGAGGTGTTATTTTGAGTTGGGTAGCTACAGCATATTAGCTGGCCCTGCACTCTTCTCTCTTTAAAAACCATGTACTAAGCAGTAGCTGTATTGCAGCGAAAACACATGGTACAATGTAAGGCAGTTCACATCTGGAAGATTACCTAAGGAGAAAAGCCTGGGTACGCACTCAGTGACAAGCAACTCTTAGAGAGGTGATAGCACTAAATGCACATGACTTAGGCAGTTTGGGTGAAGACTTGTTATTTTAAGGTGGGTATCCACACGGTATTAGCTGGCCCTGCACTGTTCTCCGTTTTGGAAACCATGTACAAAGCAGTAGCTGTATTGCAGCTAAAACACATGGTACAATGTAGGGCAGGTCTCGTCTTTAAGACTATCCAAGGAGAAAAGCCTGGGTACTCCCTGAGTGCCAGGCAACTCTTAGAGAGGTGAAAGCACTAAATGTACATGACTTGTGCAGTTTGGGTGAAGAGGTGTTATTTTGAGTTCGGTAGCCACAGGCTATTAGCCAGCCCTGCACTGTACTATTTTTGGATACCATGTAAAAAACTGTAACTCTGTTGCTGCCAAAATGCATGGTACAATGTAAGGCAGTTTCCGTCTGTAAGACTACCAAAGGAGAAAAGCCTGGGTACTCACTGAGTGCCAGGCAACTCTTAGAGAGGTGAAAGCATTAAATGCACATGACTTGTGCAGTTTGGGTGAAGAGGTGTTATTTTGAGTTGGGTAGCCACAGGGTATTAGCCAGCCCTGCGCTGTTCTCCTTTTTGGAAACGATGTCCAAAACAGTAACTGTGTTGCAGCCAAAATGCATGGTACAATGTAAGGCAGTTCCCATCTGTAAGACTACCCAAGGAGAAAAGCCTGGGTACTCCCTGAGTGCCAGGCAACTCTTAGAGAGGTGAAAGCACCAAATTCACATGATTTGTGCAGTTTGGGTGAATACATGTTAGTTTGAGTTGAGTAGCCACAGCGAATTAGCCGGTCCTGCACTGTTCTCCATTTTGGAAGCCTTGTATAAAGCAGTAGCTGTGTTGCAGCTAAAATGCATGGTACAATGTAAGGCAGTTCCCATCTGTAAGACTACCCAAGAAGAAAAGGTTGGGTACTCCCTGAGTGTCAGGAAACACTTATAGAGGTGAAACCACAAAATGCATGTAACTCGTGCAGTTAGGGTTAAGACATGTTACTTTGCATTGGGTAGGCACATGGTATTAGCAGGCCCTGCACTGTTCTCTCTTTTTGAAACCATGTATAACGTAGTAGCTGTTTTGCAACTAAAACGCATGGTACAATGTAAGGCAGTTCACATCTGGATGACTACCTAAGGAGAAAAGTCTGTCTGGGTACTCACTCAGTGACAAGCAACTCTTAGAGAGGTGATAGCACTAAATGCATATGACTTATGCAGTTTGGGTGAAGACTTGTTATTTTGAGGTGGGTATCCACAGGGTATTAGCTGGCCCTGCACTGTTCTCCGTTTTGGAAACCATGTACAAAGCAGTAGCTGTATTGCAGCAAAAACGCATGGTACAATGTAGGTCAGATCTTGTCTTTAAGACTATCCAAGGAGAAAAGCCTGGGTACTCCCTGAGTGCCAGGCAACTCTTAGAGAGGTGAAAGCACCAAATTCACATGATTTGTGCAGTTTGGGTGAATACATGTTAGTTTGAGTTGAGTAGCCACAGCGAATTAGCCGGTCCTGCACTGTTCTCCATTTTGGAAGCCTTGTATAAAGCAGTAGCTGTGTTGCAGCTAAAATGCATGGTACAATGTAAGGCAGTTCCCATCTGTAAGACTACCCAAGAAGAAAAGCTTGGGTACTCCCTGAGTGCCAGGAAACTCTTATAGAGGTGAAACCACAAAATGCATGTAACTCGTGCAGTTAGGGTTAAGACATGTTACTTTGCATTGGGTAGCCACATGGTATTAGCAGGCCCTGCACTGTTCTCTCTTTTTGAAACCATGTATAACGTAGTAGCTGTTTTGCAACTAAAACGCATGGTACAATGTAAGGCAGTTCACATCTGGATGACTACCTAAGGAGAAAGTCTGGGTACTCACTCAGTGACAAGCAACTCTTAGAGAGGTGATAGCACTAAATGCACATGACTTATGCAGTTTGGGTGAAGACTTGTTATTTTGAGGTGGGTATCCACAGGGTATTAGCTGGCCCTGCACTGTTCTCCGTTTTGGAAACCATGTACAAAGCAGTAGCTGTATTGCAGCAAAAACGCATGGTACAATGTAGGTCAGGTCTTGTCTTTAAGACTATCCAAGGAGAAAAGCCTGGGTACTCCCTGAGTGCCAGGCAACTGTAGAGAGGTGCACTAAATGCACGTGACTTGTGCAGTTTGGGTGAAGAGGTGTTATTTTGAGTTGGGTAGCTACAGCATATTAGCTGGCCCTGCACTCTTCTCTCTTTTAAAATCCATGTACATAGCAGTAGCTGTGTTGCAGCTAAAACGCATGGTACAATGTAAGGCAGTTCACATCTGGAAGATTACCTAAGGAGAAAAGCCTGGGTACTCACTCAGTGACAAGCAACTCTTAAAGAGGTGATAGCACTAAATGCACATGACTTATGCAGTTTGGGTGAAGAGGTGTTATTTTGAGTTGTGTAGCCACAGGCTATTAGCCAGCCCTGCACTGTACTATTTTTGGAAACCATGTAAAAAACTGTAACTCTGTTGCAGCCAAAATGCATGGTACAATGTAAGGCAGTTTCCGTCTGTAAGACTAACAAAGGAGAAAAGCCTGGGTACTCACTGACTGCCAGGCAACTCTTAGAGAGGTGAAAGCACTAAATGCACATGACTTGTGCAGTTTGGGTGAAGACGTGTTTTTTGAGTTGGGTAGCCACAGGGTATTAGCCAGCCCAGCACTATTCTCCTTTTTGGAAACGATGTCCAAAACAGTAACTGTGTTGCAGTAAAAATGCATGGTACAATGTAAGGCAGTTCACATCAGTAAGACTACCCAAGGAGAAAAGCCTGGGTACTCCCTGAGTGCCAGGCAACTCTTACATAGGTGAAAGCACTAAATGCTCATGACTTGTGCAGTTTGGTTGAAGAGGTGTTATTTTGAGTTGGGTAGCTACAGCATATTAGCTGGCCCTGCACTCTTCTCTCTTTAAAAACCATGTACTAAGCAGTAGCTGTATTGCAGCGAAAACACATGGTACAATGTAAGGCAGTTCACATCTGGAAGATTACCTAAGGAGAAAAGCCTGGGTACGCACTCAGTGACAAGCAACTCTTAGAGAGGTGATAGCACTAAATGCACATGACTTAGGCAGTTTGGGTGAAGACTTGTTATTTTAAGGTGGGTATCCACACGGTAGTAGCTGGCCCTGCACTGTTCTCCGTTTTGGAAACCATGTACAAAGCAGTAGCTGTATTGCAGCTAAAACACATGGTACAATGTAGGGCAGGTCTCGTCTTTAAGACTATCCAAGGAGAAAAGCCTGGGTACTCCCTGAGTGCCAGGCAACTCTTAGAGAGGTGAACGCACTAAATGAACATGACTTGTGCAGTTTGGGTGAAGAGGTGTTATTTTGAGTTCGGTAGCCACAGGCTATTAGCCAGCCCTGCACTGTACTATTTTTGGATACCATGTAAAAAACTGTAACTCTGTTGCTGCCAAAATGCATGGTACAATGTAAGGCAGTTTCCGTCTGTAAGACTACCAAAGGAGAAAAGCTTGGGTACTCACTGATTGCCAGGCAACTCTTAGAGAGGTGAAAGCACTAAATGCACATGACTTGTGCAGTTTGGGTGAAGAGGTGTTATTTTGAGTTGGGTAGCCACAGGGTATTAGCCAGCCCTGCGCTGTTCTCCTTTTTGGAAACGATGTCCAAAACAGTAACTGTGTTGCAGCCAAAATGCATGGTACAATGTAAGGCAGTTCCCATCTGTAAGACTACCCAAGGAGAAAAGCCTGGGTACTCCCTGAGTGCCAGGCAACTCTTAGAGAGGTGAAAGCACCAAATTCACATGATTTGTGCAGTTTGGGTGAATACATGTTAGTTTGAGTTGAGTAGCCACAGCGAATTAGCCGGCCCTGCACTGTTCTCCATTTTGGAAGCCTTGTATAAAGCAGTAGCTGTGTTGCAGCTAAAATGCATGGTACAATGTAAGGCAGTTCCCATCTGTAAGACTACCCAAGAAGAAAAGGTTGGGTACTCCCTGAGTGCCAGGAAACTCTTATAGAGGTGAAACCACAAAATGCATGTAACTCGTGCAGTTAGGGTTAAGACATGTTACTTTGCATTGGGTAGGCACATGGTATTAGCAGGCCCTGCACTGTTCTCTCTTTTTGAAACCATGTATAACGTAGTAGCTGTTTTGCAACTAAAACGCATGGTACAATGTAAGGCAGTTCACATCTGGATGACTACCTAAGGAGAAAAGTCTGTCTGGGTACTCACTCAGTGACAAGCAACTCTTAGAGAGGTGATAGCACTAAATGCATATGACTTATGCAGTTTGGGTGAAGACTTGTTATTTTGAGGTGGGTATCCACAGGGTATTAGCTGGCCCTGCACTGTTCTCCGTTTTGGAAACCATGTACAAAGCAGTAGCTGTATTGCAGCAAAAACGCATGGTACAATGTAGGTCAGATCTTGTCTTTAAGACTATCCAAGGAGAAAAGCCTGGGTACTCCCTGAGTGCCAGGCAACTCTTAGAGAGGTGAAAGCACCAAATTCACATGATTTGTGCAGTTTGGGTGAATACATGTTAGTTTGAGTTGAGTAGCCACAGCGAATTAGCCGGTCCTGCACTGTTCTCCATTTTGGAAGCCTTGTATAAAGCAGTAGCTGTGTTGCAGCTAAAATGCATGGTACAATGTAAGGCAGTTCCCATCTGTAAGACTACCCAAGAAGAAAAGCTTGGGTAATCCCTGAGTGCCAGGAAACTCTTATAGAGGTGAAACCACAAAATGCATGTAACTCGTGCAGTTAGGGTTAAGACATGTTACTTTGCATTGGGTAGCCACATGGTATTAGCAGGCCCTGCACTGTTCTCTCTTTTTGAAACCATGTATAACGTAGTAGCTGTTTTGCAACTAAAACGCATGGTACAATGTAAGGCAGTTCACATCTGGAAGACTACCTAAGGAGAAAGTCTGGGTACTCACTCAGTGACAAGCAACTCTTAGAGAGGTGATAGCACTAAATGCACATGACTTATGCAGTTTGGGTGAAGACTTGTTATTTTGAGGTGGGTATCCACAGGGTATTAGCTGGCCCTGCACTGTTTTCCGTTTTGGAAACCATGTACAAAGCAGTAGCTGTATTGCAGCAAAAACGCATGGTACAATGTAGGTCAGGTCTTGTCTTTAAGACTATCCAAGGAGAAAGCCTGGGTACTCCCTGAGTGCCAGGCAACTGTAGAGAGGTAGCACTAAATGCACAGTGACTTGTGCAGTTTGGGTGAAGAGGTGTTATTTTGAGTTGGGTAGCTACAGCATATTAGCTGGCCCTGCACTCTTCTCTCTTTTAAAATCCATGTACATAGCAGTAGCTGTGTTGCAGCCTAAAACGCATGGTACAATGTAAGGTAGTTCACATCTGTAAGATTAACCTAAGGAGAAAAGCCTGGGTACTCACTCAGTGACAAGCAACTCTTAAAGAGGTGATAGCACTAAATGCACATGACTTATGCAGTTTGGGTGAAGAGGTGTTATTTTGAGTTGTGTAACCACAGGCTATTAGCCAGCCCTGCACTGTACTATTTTTGGAAACCATGTAAAAAACTGTAACTCTGTTGCAGCCAAAATGCATGGTACAATGTAAGGCAGTTTCCGTCTGTAAGACTAACAAAGGAGAAAAGCCTGGGTACTCACTGACTGCCAGGCAACTCTTAGAGAGGTGAAAGCACTAAATGCACATGACTTGTGCAGTTTGGGTGAAGACGTGTTTTTTGAGTTGGGTAGCCACAGGGTATTAGCCAGCCCAGCACTATTCTCCTTTTTGGAAACGATGTCCAAAACAGTAACTGTGTTGCAGTAAAAATGCATGGTACAATGTAAGGCAGTTCACATCAGTAAGACTACCCAAGGAGGAAAAGCCTGGGTACTCCCTGAGTGCCAGGCAACTCTTACATAGGTGAAAGCACTAAATGCTCATGACTTGTGCAGTTTGGTTGAAGAGGTGTTATTTTGAGTTGGGTAGCTACAGCATATTAGCTGGCCCTGCACTCTTCTCTCTTTAAAAACCATGTACTAAGCAGTAGCTGTATTGCAGCGAAACACATGGTACAATGTAAGGCAGTTCACATCTGGAAGATTACCTAAGGAGAAAAGCCTGGGTACGCACTCAGTGACAAGCAACTCTTAGAGAGGTGATAGCACTAAATGCACATGACTTAGGCAGTTTGGGTGAAGACTTGTTATTTTAAGGTGGGTATCCACACGGTAGTAGCTGGCCCTGCACTGTTCTCCGTTTGGAAACCATGTACAAAGCAGTAGCTGTATTGCAGCTAAAACGCATGGTACAATGTAGGGCAGGTCTCGTCTTTAAGACTATCCAAGGAGAAAAGCCTGGGTACTCCCTGAGTGCCAGGCAACTCTTAGAGAGGTGATAGCACTAAATGCATGACTTGTGCAGTTTGGGTGAAGACATGTTATTTTGAGTTGGGTAGCCACAGGTATTAGCAGCCCTGCACTGTACTCTTTTGGAAACCATGTAAAACTAGTAGCTGTGTTGCTGCCAAAACGCATGGTACAATGTAAGGCAGTTTCCGTCTGTAAGACTACCAAAGGAGAAAAGCCTGGGTACTCACTGAGTGCCAGGCAACTCTTAGAGAGGTGAAAGCACTAAATGCACATGATTTGTGCAGTTTGGGTGAAGACTTGATATTTTGAGGTGGGTATCACAGGGTATTAGCTGGCCCTGCACTGTTCTCCGTTTTGGAAACCATGTACAAAGCAGTAGCTGTGTTGCAGCAAAAATGCATGGTACAATGTAAGGCAGTTCCCATCTGTAAGACTATCCAAGGAGAAAAGCCTGGGTACTCCCTGAGTGCCAGGCAACTCTTAGAGAGGTGAAAGCACCAAATTCACATGATTTGTGCAGTTTGGGTGAATACATGTTAGTTTGAGTTGAGTAGCCACAGCGAATTAGCCGGTCTGCACTGTTCTCCATTTTGGAAGCCTTGTATAAAGCAGTAGCTGTGTTTGCAGCTAAAATGCATGGTACAATGTAAGGCAGTTCTCATCTGTAAGACTACCCAAGAAGAAAAGCTTGTGTACTCCCTGAGTGCCAGGAAAACTCTTATAGAGGTGAACCACAAAATGCATGTAACTCGTGCAGTTAGGGTTAAGACATGTTACTTTGCATTGGGTAGCCACATGGTATTAGCAGGCCCTGCACTGTTCTCTGTTTTTGAAACCATGTATAACGTAGTAGCTGTTTTGCAACTAAAAACGCATGGTACAATGTAAGGCAGTTCACATCTGGATGACTACCTAAGGAGAAAGTCTGGGTACTCACTCAGTGACAAGCAACTCTTAGAGAGGTGATAGCACTAAAATGCACATGACTTATGCAGTTTGGGTGAAGACTTGATATTTTGAGGTGGGTATCACAGGGTATTAGCTGGCCCTGCACTGTTTTCCGTTTGGAAACCATGTACAAAGCAGTAGCTGTATTGCAGCAAAAACGCATGGTACAATGTAGGTCAGGTCTTGTCTTTAAGACTATCCAAGGAGAAAAGCCTGGGTACTCCCTGAGTGCCAGGCAACTGTAGAGAGGTTGCACTAAATGCACGTGACTTGTGCAGTTTGGGTGAAGAGGTGTTTATTTTGAGTTGGGTAGCTACAGCATATTAGCTGGCCCTGCCATCTTTCTCTCTTTTAAAATCCATGTACATAGCAGTAGCTGTGTTGCAGCTAAAACGCATGGTACAATGTAAGGTAGTTCACATCTGGAAGATTACCTAAGGAGAAAAGCCTGGGTACTCACTCCGTGACAAGCAACTCTTAAAGAGGTGATAGCACTAAATGCACATGACTTATGCAGTTTGGGTGAAGAGGTGGTTATTTTGAGTTGTGTAACCACAGGCTATTAGCCAGCCCTGCACTGTACTATTTTTGGAAACCATGTAAAAAACTGTAACTCTGTTGCAGCCAAAATGCATGGTACAATGTAAGGCAGTTTCCCGTCTGTAAGACTAACAAAGGAGAAAAGCCTGGGTACTCACTGACTGCCAGGCAACTCTTAGAGAGGTGAAAGCACTAAATGCACATGACTTGTGCAGTTTGGGTGAAGACGTGTTTTTGAGGTTGGGTAGCCACAGGGTATTAGCCAGCCCAGCACTATTCTCCTTTTTGGAAACGATGTCCAAAACAGTAACTGTGTTGCAGTAAAAATGCATTGGTATAATGTAAGGCAGTTCCCATCAGTACGACTACCCAAGAAGAAAAGCCTGGGTACTCCCTGAGTGCCAGGCAACTCTTACATAGGTGAAAGCACTAAATGCTCTGACTTGTGCAGTTTGGTTGAAGAGGTGTTATTTTGAGTTGGGTAGCTACAGCATATTAGCTGGCCCTGCACTCTTCTCTCTTTTCAAAACCATGTAGAAAGCAGTAGCTGTATTGCAGCTAAAACACATGGTACAATGTAAGGCAGTTCACATCTGGAAGACTACCTAAGGAGAAAAGCTTGGTACTCACTCAGTGACAAGCAACTCTTAGAGAGGTGATAGCACTAAATGCACATGACTTATGCAGTTTGGGTGAAGACTTGTTATTTTGAGGTGGGTATCCACAGGGTATTAGCTGGCCCTGCACTGTTCTCCGTTTTGGAAACCATGTACAAAGCAGTAGCTGTATTGCAGCTAAAACGCATGGTACAATGTAGGGCAGGTCTCGTCTTTAAGACTATCCAAGGAGAAAAGCCTGGGTACTCCCTGAGTGCCAGGCAACTCTTAGAGATGTGAAAGCACTAAATACACATGACTTTTGCAGTTTGGGTGAAGAGGTGTTATTTTGAGTTGGGTAGTCACAGGCTATTAGCCAGCTCTGCACTGTACTTTTTTTTGGAAACCATGTAATAAACTGTAACTCTGTTGCAGCCAAAATGCATGGTACAATGTAAGGCAGTTCCCGTCTGTAAGACTTCCAAAGAGAAAAGCCTGGGTACTCACTGAGTGCGAGGCTACTCTTGGAGAGGTGAAAGCACTAAATGCACATGACTTGTGCAGTTTGGGTGAAAAAATGTTATTTTGAGTTGGGTAGCATCAGGGTTTTAGTCGGCCACGCACTGTTCTCTGTTTTGGAAACTATGTACAAAGAAGTAGCTGTGTTGTAACCAAAATGCATGGTACAATGTAAGGCAGTTCCCATCTGTAAGACTACCCAAGGAGAAAAGCCTGGGTACTCCCTGAGTACCCAGGCAACTCTTAGGTGAAAGCACTAAATGCATGTGACTTGTGCATTTTGGGTGAAAACATGTTATTTTGAGTTGGGTAGCATCAGTGTTTTAGTCGGCCATGCACTGTTCTCTGTTTTGAAAACTATGTACAAAGAAGTAGCTGTGTTGTAACCAAAACGCATGGTACAATGTAAGGCAGTTCCCATCTGTAAGACTACCCAAGGAAAAAAGCCTGGGTACTCCTTAAGTGCCAGGCAACTCTTAGAGTGGTGAAAGCACTAAATGCACATGACTTGTGCAATTTGGGTGAATATGTGATATTTTCAGTTGGATAGCCACAGGGTTTTAACTGACCCTGCACTGTTCTCTGTTTTGGAAACCATGTATAAAGCAGTAGCTGTATTGCAGCTAAAACGCATGGTAAAATGTAAGGCAGTTCTCGTCTGTAAGACTACCTAAGGAAAGAAGGCTGGGTACTCTCTGAGTGCCAGGCAACTCTTAGAGAGGTGAAAGCACCAAATTCACATGATTTTTGCAGTTTGGGTGAAGACATGTTAGTTTGAGTTGAGTAGCCAGAGCGAATTAGCCGGCCCTGCACTGTTCTCCATTTTGGAAACCTTGTACAAAGCAGTAGCTGTGTTGCAGCTAAAACGCATGGTACAATGTAAGGCAGTTCCCACTGTAAGACTACCCAAGAAGAAAAGCCTGGGTACTCCCTGAGTGCCAGGAAACTCTTATAGAGGTGAAACCACAAAATGCATGTAACTTGTGCAGTTAGGGTTAAGACATGTTACTTTGCATTGGGTAGCCACATGGTATTAGCAGGCCCTGCACTGTTCTCTGTTTTTGAAACCATGTATAATGTAGTAGCTGTTTTGCAACTAAAACGCATGGTACAATGTAAGGCAGTTCACATCTGGAAGACTACCTAAGGAGAAAGTCTGGGTACTCACTCAGTGACAAGCAACTCTTAGAGAGGTGATAGCACTAAATGCATATGACTTATGCAGTTTGGGTGAAGACTTGTTATTTTGAGGTGGGTATCCACAGGGTATTAGCTGGCCCTGCACTGTTCTCCGTTTTGGAAACCATGTACAAAGCAGTAGCTGTATTGCAGCAAAAACGCATGGTACAATGTAGGTCAGGTCTTGTCTTTAAGACTATCCAAGGAGAAAAGCCTGGGTACTCCCTGAGTGCCAGGCAACTGTAGAGAGGTGCACTAAATGCACGTGACTTGTGCAGTTTGGGTGAAGAGGTGTTATTTTGAGTTGGGTAGGTACAGCATATTAGCTGGCCCTGCACTCTTCTCTCTTTTAAAATCCATGTACATAGCAGTAGCTGTGTTGCAGCTAAAACGCATGGTACAATGTAAGGCAGTTCACATCTGGAAGATTACCTAAGGAGAAAAGCCTGGGTACTCACTCAGTGACAAGCAACTCTTAAAGAGGTGATAGCACTAAATGCACATGACTTATGCAGTTTGGGTGAAGAGGTGTTATTTTGAGTTGTGTAACCACAGGCTATTAGCCAGCCCTGCACTGTACTATTTTTGGAAACCATGTAAAAAACTGTAACTCTGTTGCAGCCAAAATGCATGGTACAATGTAAGGCAGTTTCCGTCTGTAAGACTACCAAAGGAGAAAAGCCTGGGTACTCACTGAGTGCCAGGCAACTCTTAGAGAGGTGAAAGCACTAAACGCACATGACTTGTGCAGTTTGGGTGAAGACGTGTTTTTTGAGTTGGGTAGCCACAGGGTATTAGCCAGCCCAGCACTATTCTCCTTTTTGGAAACGATGTCCAAAACAGTAACTGTGTTGCAGTAAAAATGCATGGTACAATGTAAGGCAGTTCACATCAGTAAGACTACCCAAGGAGAAAAGCCTGGGTACTCCCTGAGTGCCAGGCAACTCTTAGAGAGGTGAAAGCACTAAATGCACATGACTTGTGCAGTTTGGTTGAAGAGGTGTTATTTTGAGTTGGGTAGCTACAGCATATTAGCTGGCCCTGCACTCTTCTCTCTTTAAAAACCATGTACTAAGCAGTAGCTGTATTGCAGCGAAAACACATGGTACAATGTAAGGCAGTTCACATCTGGAAGATTACCTAAGGAGAAAAGCCTGGGTACTCACTCAGTGACAAGCAACTCTTAGAGAGGTGATAGCACTAAATGCACATGACTTATGGAGTTTGGGTGAAGACTTGTTATTTTAAGGTGGGTATCCACACGGTATTAGCTGGCCCTGCACTGTTCTCCGTTTTGGAAACCATGTACAAAGCAGTAGCTGTATTGCAGCTAAAACGCATGGTACAATGTAGGGCAGGTCTCGTCTTTAAGACTATCCAAGGAGAAAAGCCTGGGTACTCCCTGAGTGCCAGGCAACTCTTAGAGAGGTGAACGCACTAAATGTACATGACTTGTGCAGTTTGGGTGAAGAGGTGTTATTTTGAGTTCGGTAGCCACAGGCTATTAGCCAGCCCTGCACTGTACTTTTTTTGGATACCATGTAAAAAACTGTAACTCTGTTGCTGCCAAAATGCATGGTACAATGTAAGGCAGTTTCCGTCTGTAAAACTACCAAAGGAGAAAAGCTTGGGTACTCACTGAGTGCCAGGCAACTCTTAGAGAGGTGAAAGCACTAAATGCACATGACTTGTGCAGTTTGGGTGAAGAGGTGTTATTTTGAGTTGGGTAGCCACAGGGTATTAGCCAGCCCTGCACTGTTCTCCTTTTTGGAAACGATGTCCAAAACAGTAACTGTGTTGCAGCTAAAATGCATGTTACAATGTAAGGCAGTTCCCATTTGTAAGACTACCCAAGGAGAAAAGCCTGGGTACTCCCTGAGTGCCAGGCAACTCTTAGAGAGGTGAAAGCACCAAATTCATATGATTTGTTCAGTTTGGGTGAAGACATGTTAGTTTGAGTTGAGTAGCCACAGCGAATTAGCCGGCCCTGCACTGTTCTCCATTTTGGAAGCCTTGTATAAAACAGTAGCTGTGTTGCAGCTAAAATGCATGGTACAATGTAAGGCAGTTCCCATCTGTAAGACTACCCAAGAAGAAAAGCCTGGGTACTCCCTGAGTGCCAGGAAACTCTTATAGAGGTGAAACCACAAAATGCATGTAACTTGTGCAGTTAGGGTTAAGACATGTTACTTTGCATTGGGTAGCCACATGGTATTAGCAGGCCCTGCACTGTTCTCTCTTTTTGAAACCATGTATAACGTAGTAGCTGTTTTGCAACTAAAACGCATGGTACAAGGTAAGGCAGTTCACATCTGGAAGACTACCTAAGGAGAAAAGTCTGGGTACTCACTCAGTGACAAGCAACTCTTAGAGAGGTGATAGCACTAAATGCATATGACTTATGCAGTTTGGGTGAAGACTTGTTATTTTGAGGTGGGTATCCACAGGGTATTAGCTGGCCCTGCACTGTTCTCCGTTTTGGAAAACCATGTACAAAGCAGTAGCTGTATTGCAGCAAAAACGCATGGTACAATGTAGGTCAGGTTCTTGTCTTTAAGACTATCCAAGGAAGAAAAGCCTGGGTACTCCCTGAGTGCCAGGCAACTGTTAGAGAGGTGCACTAAATTCACAGTGACTTGTGCAGTTTGGGTGAAGAGGTGTTAGTTTGAGTTGGAGTAGCTACAGCATATTAGCTGGCCCTGCACTCTTCTCTCCTTTTAAAAGCCATATATAAGCAGTAGCTGTGTTGCAGCTAAAATTGCATGGTACAATGTAAGGCATTTCCCAATCTGTAAGACTACCCAAGAAGAAAGCTTGGGTACTCACCTGAGTGCCAGGAAACTCTTATAGAGGTGAAACCACAAAAATGCATGTAACTCGTGCAGTTAGGGTTAAGACATGTTACTTGCATTGGTAGCCACATGGTATTAGCAGGCCCTGCACTGTTCTCGGTTTTTGAAACCATGTATAACGTAGTAGCTGTTTTGCAACTAAACGCATGGTTACAATGTAAGGCAGTTCACATCTGGATGACTACCTAAGGAGAAAGTCTGGGTACTCACTCAGTGACAAGCAACTCTTAGAGAGGTGAATAGCACTAAATGCACATGACGTATGCAGTTTGGGTGAAGACTTGTTATTTGAGGTGGGTATCCACAGGGTATTAGCTGGCCCGCACTGTTTTCCGTTTGGAAACCATGTACAAAGCAGTAGCTGTATTGCAGCAAAAACGCATGGTACAATGTGGGTCAGGTCTTGTCTTTAAGACTATCCAAGGAGAAAAGCCTGGGTACTCCCTGAGTGCCCGGCAACTGTAGAGAGGATGCACTAAATGCACGTGACTTGTGCAGTTTGGGTGAAGAGGTTGTTATTTTGAGTGGGTAGCTACAGCATATTAGCTGGCCCTGCACTCTTCTTCTCTTTTAACATCCATGTACATAGCAGTAGCTGTGTTGCAGCTAAAACGCATGGTACAATGTAAGGTAGTTCACATCTGGAAGATTACCTAAGGAGAAAAGCCTGGGTACTCACTCAGTGACAAGCAACTCTTAAAGAGGTGATAGCACTAAATGCACATGACTTATGCAGTTTGGGTGAAGAGGTGTTATTTTGAGTTCGGTAGCCACAGGCTATTAGCCAGCCCTGCACTGTACTATTTTTGGAAACCATGTAAAAAACTGTAACTCTGTTGCAGCCAAAATGCATGGTACAATGTAAGGCAGTTTCCGTCTGTAAGACTAACAAAGGAGAAAAGCCTGGGTACTCACTGACTGCCAGGCAACTCTTAGAGAGGTGAAAGCACTAAATGCACATGACTTGTGCAGTTTGGGTGAAGACGTGTTTTTTGAGTTGGGTAGCCACAGGGTATTAGCCAGCCCAGCACTATTCTCCTTTTTGGAAACGATGTCCAAAACAGTAACTGTGTTGCAGTAAAAATGCATGGTACAATGTAAGGCAGTTCACATCAGTAAGACTACCCAAGGAGAAAAGCCTGGGTACTCCCTGAGTGCCAGGCAACTCTTACATAGGTGAAAGCACTAAATGCTCATGACTTGTGCAGTTTGGTTGAAGAGGTGTTATTTTGAGTTGGGTAGCTACAGCATATTAGCTGGCCCTGCACTCTTCTCTCTTTAAAAACCATGTACTAAGCAGTAGCTGTATTGCAGCGAAAACACATGGTACAATGTAAGGCAGTTCACATCTGGAAGATTACCTAAGGAGAAAAGCCTGGGTACGCACTCAGTGACAAGCAACTCTTAGAGAGGTGATAGCACTAAATGCACATGACTTAGGCAGTTTGGGTGAAGACTTGTTATTTTTAGGTGGGTATCCACAGGTTATTAGCTGGCCCTGCACTGTTCTCCGTTTTGGAAACCATGTACAAAGCAGTAGCTGTATTGCAGCTAAAACGCATGGTACAATGTAGGGCAGGTCTCGTCTTTAAGACTATCCAAGGAGAAAAGCCTGGGTACTCCCTGAGTGCCAGGCAACTCTTAGAGAGGTGAACGCACTAAATGAACATGACTTGTGCAGTTTGGGTGAAGAGGTGTTTTTTGAGTTCGGTAGCCACAGGCTATTAGCCAGCCCTGCACTGTACTTTTTTTTGGAAACCATGTGAAAAACTGTAACTCGGTTGCTGCCAAAATGCATGGTACAATGTAAGGCAGTTTCCGTCTGTAAGACTACCAAAGGAGAAAAGCCGGGGTAGTCACTGAGTGCCAGGCAACTCTTAGAGAGGTGAAAGCATTAAATGCACATGACTTGTGCAGTTTGGGTGAAGAGGTGTTATTTTGAGTTGGGTAGCCACAGGGTATTAGCCAGCCCTGCGCTGTACTATTTTTGGAAACCATGTCCAAACAGTAACTGTGTTGCAGCCAAAATGCATGGTACAATGTAAGGCAGTTCCCATCTGTAAGACTACCCAAGGAGAAAAGCCTGGGTACTCCCTGAGTGCCAGGCAACTCTTACAGAGGTGAAAGCACCAAATTCACATGATTTGTGCAGTTTGGGTGAAGACATGTTATTTTGAGTTGAGTAGCCACAGCGAATTAGCCGGTCCTGCACTGTTCTCCATTTTGGAAGCCTTGTATAAAGCAGTAGCTGTGTGCAGCTAAAATGCATGGTACAATGTAAGGCAGTTCCCATCTGTAAGACTACCCAAGAAGAAAAGGTTGGGTACTCCCTGAGTGTCAGGAAACTCTTATAGAGGTGAAACCACAAAATGCATGTAACTCGTGCAGTTAGGGTAAGACATGTTACTTTGCATTGGGTAGGCACATGGTATTAGCAGCCCTGCACTGTTCTCTTTTTGAAACCATGTATAACGTAGTAGCTGTTTTGCAACTAAAACGCATGGTACAATGTAAGGCAGTTCACATCTGGATGACTACCTAAGGAGAAAAGTCTGTCTGGGTACTCACTCAGTGACAAGCAACTCTTAGAGAGGTGAAAGCACTAAATGCATATGCACATGACTTATGCAGTTTGGGTGAAGACTTGTTATTTTGAGGTGGGTATCCACAGGGTATTAGCTCGCCCTGCACTGTTCTCTTTTTGGAAACCATGTACAAAGCAGTAGCTGTATTGCAGCAAAAACGCATGGTACAATGTAGGTCAGATCTTGTCTTTAAGACTATCCAAGGAGAAAAGCCTGGGTACTCCCTGAGTGCCAGGCAACTCTTAGAGAGGTGAAAGCACCAAATTCACATGATTTGTGCAGTTTGGGTGAATACATGTTAGTTTGAGTTGAGTAGCCACAGCGAATTAGCCGGTCCTGCACTGTTCTCCATTTTGGAAGCCTTGTATAAAGCAGTAGCTGTGTTGCAGCTAAAATGCATGGTACAATGTAAGGCAGTTCCCATCTGTAAGACTACCCAAGAAGAAAAGCTTGGGTACTCCCTGAGTGCCAGGAAACTCTTATAGAGGTGAAACCACAAAATGCATGTAACTCGTGCAGTTAGGGTTAAGACATGTTACTTTGCATTGGGTAGCCACATGGTATTAGCAGGCCCTGCACTGTTCTCTTTTTGAAACCATGTATAACGTAGTAGCTGTTTTGCAACTAAAACGCATGGTACAATGTAAGGCAGTTCACATCTGGATGACTACCTAAGGAGAAAGTCTGTCTGGGTACTCACTCAGTGACAAGCAACTCTTAGAGAGGTGATAGCACTAAATGCACATGACTTATGCAGTTTGGGTGAAGACTTGTTATTTTGAGGTGGGTATCCACAGGGTATTAGCTGGCCCTGCACTGTTTTCCGTTTTGGAAACCATGTACAAAGCAGTAGCTGTATTGCAGCAAAAACGCATGGTACAATGTAGGTCAGGTCTTGTCTTTAAGACTATCCAAGGAGAAAAGCCTGGGTACTCCCTGAGTGCCAGGCAACTCTTAGAGAGGTGAAAGCACTAAATGAACATGACTTGTGCAGTTTGGGTGAAGAGGTGTTATTTTGAGTTGGGTAGCCACAGCATATTAGCTGGCCCTGCACTGTTCTCCATTTTGGAAACCATGTATAAAGCAGTAGCTGTGTTGCAGCTAAAACGCATGGTACAATGTAAGGCAGTTCACATCTGGAAGACTACCCAAGGAGAAAAGCCTGGGTACTCACTCAGTGACAAGCAACTCTTATAGAGGTGAAAGCACTAAATGCACATGACTTATGCAGTTTGGGTGAAGAGGTGTTATTTTGATTGTGTAACCACAGGCTATTAGCAGCCCTGCACTGTTCTCTTTTTGGAAACCATGTAAAAAACTAGTAGCTGTTTTGCAGCTAAAACGCATGGTACAATGTAAGGCAGTTCACGTCTGTAAGACTACCAAAGGAGAAAAGCCTGGGTACTCACTGAGTGACAGGCAACTCTTAGAGAGGTGAAAGCACTAAATGCACATGACTTGTGCAGTTTGGGTGAAGAGGTGTTATTTTGAGTTGGGTAGCCACAGGGTATTAGCCAGCCCTGCACTGTTCTCCGTTTTGGAAACCATGTCCAAAGCAGTAGCTGTATTGCAGTAAAAATGCATGGTACAATGTAGGCAGTTCTTGTCTTTAAGACTATCCAAGGAGAAAAGCCTGGGTACTCCCTGAGTGCCAGGCAACTCTTAGAGAGGTGAAAGCACTAAATGCACATGACTTGTGCAGTTTGGTTGAAGAGGTGTTATTTTGAGTTGGGTAGCTACAGCATATTAGCTGGCCCTGCACTCTTCTCTCTTTAAAAACCATGTACTAGCAGTAGCTGTATTGCAGCTAAAACGCATGGTACAATGTAAGGCAGTTCACATCTGGAAGATTACCTAAGGAGAAAAGCCTGGGTACTCACTCAGTGACAAGCAACTCTTAGAGAGGTGATAGCACTAAATGCACAAGACTTATGCAGTTTGGGTGAAGAGGTGTTATTTTGAGTTGTGTAACCACAGGCTATTAGCCAGCCCTGCACTGTACTATTTTTGGAAACCATGTACAAAGCAGTAGCTGTATTGCAGCAAAAACGCATGGTACAATGTAGGGCAGTTTCCGTCTGTAAGACTACAAAGGAGAAAAGCCTGGGTACTCCCTGAGTGCCAGGCAACTCTTAGAGAGGTGAAAGCACTAAATGCACATGACTTGTGCAGTTTGGGTGAAGACGTGTTTTTTGAGTTGGGTAGCCACAGGGTATTAGCCAGCCCTGCACTGTTCTTTTTTGGAAACCATGTCCAAAACAGTAACTGTGTTGCAGTAAAAATGCATGGTACAATGTAAGGCAGTTCACATCTGTAAGACTACCCAAGGAGAAAAGCCTGGGTACTCCCTGAGTGCCAGGCAACTCTTAGATAGGTGAAAGCACTAAATGCACATGACTTGTGCAGTTTGGGTGAAGAGGTGTTATTTTGAGTTGGGTAGCTACAGCATATTAGCTGCCCTGCACTGTTCTCCTCTTTAAAAACCATGTACTAAGCAGTAGCTGTATTGCAGCTAAAATGCATGGTACAATGTAAGGCAGTTCACATCTGGAAGATTACCTAAGGAGAAAAGCCTGGGTACGCACTCAGTGACAAGCAACTCTTAGAGAGGTGATAGCACTAAATGCACATGACTTAGGCAGTTTGGGTGAAGACTTGTTATTTTGAGGTGGGTATCCACACGGTAGTAGCTGGCCCTGCACTGTTCTCCGTTTTGGAAACCATGTACAAAGCAGTAGCTGTATTGCAGCTAAAACGCATGGTACAATGTAGGGCAGTTCTCGTCTTTAAGACTATCCAAGGAGAAAAGCCTGGGTACTCCCTGAGTGCCAGGCAACTCTTAGAGAGGTGAAAACCACTAAATGAACATGACTTGTGCAGTTTGGGTGAAGAGGTGTTAATTTGAGTTGGGTAGCCACAGGCTATTAGCCAGCCCTGCACTGTTCTCTTTTTGGAACCATGTATAACGTAAGCTGTGTTGCTGCCAAAACGCATGGTACAATGTAAGGCAGTTTCCGTCTGGAAGACTACCAAGGAGAAAAGCTTGGGTACTCACTGAGTGCCAGCAACTCTTAGAGAGGTGAAAGCACTTAAATGCACATGACTTGTGCAGTTTGGGTGAAGAGGTGTTATTTTGAGGTGGGTAGCCACAGGGTATTAGCCAGCCCTGCACTGTTCTCCTTTTGGAAAACATGTACAAAACAGTAACTGTGTTGCAGCCAAAATGCATGGTACAATGTAAGGCAGTTCCCATCTTTAAGACTACCAAGGAGAAAAGCCTGGGTACTCCCTGAGTGCCAGGCAACTCTTAGAGAGGTGAAAGCACCAAATTCACATGATTTGTGCAGTTTGGGTGAATACATGTTAGTTTGAGTTGAGTAGCCACAGCGAATTAGCCGGTCCTGCACTGTTCTCCATTTGGAAGCCTTGTATATAGCAGTAGCTGTGTTGCAGCTAAACGCATGGTACAATGTAAGGCAGTTCCCATCTGTAAGACTACCCAAGAAGAAAAGCTGGGTACTCCCTGAGTGACCAGGAAACTCTTATAGAGGTGAAGCACAAAATGCACATGTAACTCGTGCAGTTTGGGTGAAGGGTTAAGCATGTTTTTTGCATTGGGTACCCACATGGTATTAGCAGCCTGCACTGTCTCTTTTTTGAAACCATGTAAAAAACGTAGCTGTTTTGCAGCTAAAACGCATGGTACAATGTAAGGCAGTTCACCTCTGGATGACTAACTAAGGAGAAAAGTCTGGGTACTCACTCAGTGACAAGCAACTCTTAGAGAGGTGATAGCACTAAATGCACATGACTTATGCAGTTTGGGTGAAGACTTGTGTTTTGAGGTTGGGTATCCACAGGGTATTAGCTGGCCCTGCACTGTTCTCCTTTTGGAAACCATGTACAAAGCAGTAGCTGTTATTGCAGCAAAAACGCATGGTACAATGTAGGTCAGTTCTGTCTTTAAGACTACCCAAGGAGAAAAGCCGGGTACTCCCTGAGTGCCAGGCAACTCTTAGAGGTGAAAGCACTAAATGCACATGACTTGTGCAGTTTGGTTGAAGAGTGTTATTTTGAGTTGGGTAGCCACAGCATATTAGCTGTCCCTGCACTCTCTCTTCTTTAAAAACCATGTACTAAGCAGTAGCGGTTTGCAGCTAAAACGCATGGTACAAGTAAGGCAGTTCACATCTGGAAGACTACCTAAGGAGAAAGCCTGGGTACTCACTCAGTGACAAGCAAACTCTTAGAGAGGTGATAGCACTAAATGCAATGACTTATGCAGTTTGGGTGAAGACGTGTTATTTGAGGAGGTATCCACAGGTATTAGCTGGCCCTGCACTGTCTCCTGTTTGGAAACCATGTACAACGCAGTAGCTGTTGCAGCCAAAACGCATGGTACAATGTAAGGCAGGTCTCGTCTGTAAGATATCCAAGGAGAAAAGCCTGGGTACTCACTGAGTGCCAGGCAATCTAGAGAGGTGAAGCACTAAATGCACTTGACTTGTGCAGTTTGGGTGAAGAGGTGTTATTTTGAGTTGGGTATCCACAGGGTATTAGCCTGGCCCTGCACTGTTCTCTTTTGGAAACCATGTAAAACAGTAAATTGCAGCTAAAAACGCATGGTACAATGTAGGCAGTTGTCTGTAAGACTATCCAAGGAGAAAAGCTTGGTGTACTCCCTGAGTGCCAGGCAACTCTAGAGAGGTGAAAGCACTAAATGCACATGACTTGTGCAGTTGGGTGAAGAGGTGTTATTTTGAGTTGGGTAAGCCACAGCATATTAGCTGGCCCTGCACTGTTCTCT
>NW_023046007.1:0-85166 GCF_011762505.2 Arvicanthis niloticus | reverse complement strand
GGCAATGTCTTACCATCTCATTGTGAGGCAATGCCTTACCAAATCTTGTGAGGCAATGCTTACCTGCTCATTATGAGGCAATGTTTTACTTGCTCATAGTGAGGCAATGTCTTACCTGCTGATTGTGAGGCATGTCTTACCTGTCATTGTGAGGCATTGTCTACGTGATCATTGTGAGGCAATGTCTTACCTGCTCACTGTGAGGCAATTCCTTACTTCTCAGTGATGCAATGTCTTACCTGCTCATTGGAGGCAATGTCTTACCTGGTCATTGTGTGGTAATGTCTACATGCTCATTGTTAGGCAATGGTCTTACCTGTTCATTGTGAGGCAATGCCTTACCTTCTCATTGTGAGGCAAATGTCTTAACTGCTCATTGTGAGCGATAAATGTCTACCTGCTCATTGTGAGGCAATGCCTTACCTGCTCATTGTGAGGAATGTATTACCTGCTCATTGTGAGGCAATGTCTTACCTGCTCATTGTGAGGCATGTCATACCTTCTCATTGTGAGGCAATGTCTTACTTGCTCATTGTGAGGCAATGTCTTACCTGCTCATTGTGAGGTAATTCCTTTCCTGCTCACTGTTAGGCAATGCCTTATCACTGCTGATTTGTGAGGCAGGTCTTACCTGCTCATTGTGAGGCAATGTCTTACCTGCTAACTTGTGAGAGCAATGTCTTACCTGCTCATTGTGAGGCAATGTCATACCTGCTCGTTCTGAGGCAATGTCTTACTTGCTCATTGTGAGGCAATGTCTTACCTGCTCACTGTGAGGCAATTCCTTTCCTGCTCACTGTTAGCAATGCCTTACCTGCTCATTATGAGGCAATGTTTTACCTGCTCATTGTTTGAAAATGTCTTAGATGGTGATTGTGTGGTAATGTCTAAGATGCTCATTGTGAGGCAATGTCATCCTGTTCATTGTGAGGCAATGCCTTACCTGCTCATTGTGAGGCAATGTCTTACCTGCTCACTGTGAGGGCAATGTCTTACATGCATATTGTGAGGCCATGTGGTTACCTGCTCATTGTGATGCATGTCTTACTTTTCACTGTGAGGCCATTGTCTTACATGCTCTTTGTCTGGCAAAGTCTTATCTGCTCACTGGGAGACAATTCTTTCTTGCTGACTGTGAGGCAACATCTTACATGCTTTTGTGAGGCAATGTCTTACCTGCTCATTGTGTGGCAATTCTTACTGCTGCTCACTGTGAGGCAATCCCTTACCTGCTCCATTGTGAGGCAAAGTCTTATCTGCTCATGTGAGGCAATATCTAGCTGGTGATTGTGTGGACAATGTATTAACCACAACCGCTCATTGTGAGGCAATGCCTTACCTAATCATTGTGAGGCAATGCTTACCTGCTCGTTATGAGGCAATGTTTACTGCTCATTGTGAGGCAATGTCTTACCTGCTCACTGTGAGGCAATTCCTTTCCTGCTCACTGTTAGGACATGCCTTACTGCTGATTGTGAGGCAATGTCTTACCTGCTCATTGTGAGGCATTGTCTTACCTGCTAACTGTGAGGCAATGTCTTACCTGCTCATTGTGAGGCAATGTCCTACCTGCTCATAGTGAGGCAATGTCTTACTTGCTCATTGTGAGGCAATGTCTTACCTGATAACTGTGAGGCAATGTCTTACCTGATCATTGTGAGGCAATGTCTTACCTGCTCACTGGAAGGCAATTTCCTTCCTGCTCACAGTGACGCCATGTCTACCTGTTCATTGTGAGGCAATGTCTTAGCTGATGATTGTGTGGTATGTCTAACATGCTCATTGTGAGGCAATGTCTTACCTGTTCATTGTGAGGCAATGTCATTACCTGCTCGTTGTGAGGCAATGTTTTACTTGCTCATTGTGAGCAATGTCTGACCTATAATTGTGAGGCAATGTCTTACCTGCTCATTGTGAGGCAATGTCCTTACCTGATCATTGTGAGGCATTGTCCTTAACGTGCTCATTGTGAGGCAATGTCTTACCTGCTCATGTGAGGCAATGTCTTACCTGCTCTTGTGAGGCAATGTCTTACCTGCTCACTGTGAGGCAATTCCCTTACCTGCTCACTGTGAGGCCATGTCTTACCTGCTCATTGTGAGTCAATGTCTTAACTGCTGATTGTGAGACAATGTCTTACATGCTCATTGTGAGTCAATGTCTTACATGTTCATTGTGAGGCAATGCCTTACCTGCTCATTGTGAGGCAATGTCTTACACTGCTCACTGTGAGGCATGTCTTCCTGCTCATTGTGAGGCAAAGTCTTACTGCTCATTGTGAGGCAATGTCTTACCTGATATTGTGATGCAATGCCTTACTGCTCATTTGTGAGAAATGCCTTACCTGCTCATTGTGAGGCAATGTCTTAACCTGCTCATTGTGAGGCAATGTCTTACCTGCTCATTGTGAGGCATGTCTTACCTGCTCATTGTGAGGCAATGTCTTACCTGCTCACTGTGGGGCAATTCCTTTCCTGCTCACTGTGAGGCAATGCCTTACCTGCTCATTGTGAAATGCAGTCTTACCTGATCATTGTGAGGCAATGTCTTACTGCTCATTGTGAGGCAATGTCTTACCTGCTCACTGTGAGCAATTCCTTTCCTGCTCATGGTGAGGCAATGTCTTACCTGCTCATTGTGAGGCAATGTCTTACCTGCTCATTGTGAGGCATATCATACCTGCTCATTTGAGGCAATGTCTTACCTGCTCATTGTGAGGCAATGTCTTACCTGCTCATTGTGAGGCAATCCCTTCCTGCTCACTGTGAGGCAATATCTTAGCTGCTGATTGTGAGGCAATGTCTTACCTGCTCATTGTGAGGCAATGTCTTACCTGCTCACTGTGAGGCAATGTCTTACCTGCTCATTATGAGGCAATGTCTTTACTTGCTCATTGTGAGGCAATGTCTTACCTGCTGATTGTGAGGCAATGTCTTACCTGCTCATTGTGAGGCATTGTCTTACTGTTCATTGTGAGGCAATGTCTTACCTGATCATTGTGAGGCAATGTCTTACCTGCTCATTGTGAGGCAATGTCTTACCTGCTCACTGTGAGGCAATCCTTTCCTGCTCATTGTGACACAATGTCTTACCTGCTCATTGTGAGGCAATTCTTAGCTGCTCACTGTTAGGTAATGTCTTACGCTCATTGTGAGGCAATGTCTTACCTGCTCATTGTGAGGCAATGCCTTACCTGTCATTGTGAGGCAATGTCTTACCTGCTCATTGTTGGCAATGTCTTACCTGTCATTGTGAGGCATGCCTTACCTGCTCATTGTGAGGCAATGTCCTTACCTGCTCATTGTGAGGCAATGTCTTACCTGCTCATTTGAGGCAATGTCTTACCTGCTCATTGTGAGGCAATGTCTTACCTGCTCATTGTGATGCAAATGCTTACCTGCTCATTGTGAGGAAATGTCTACCTGCTCATTGTGAGGCAATGTCTTACCTGCTCATTGTGAGGCAATGTCTCCTGCTCATTGTGAGGCAATTCTTACCTGCTCATTTTGAGGCAATGCCTTACCTGCTTCATTGTGAGGCAATGCTTACCTGCTCATTGTGAGGCAATGTTTTACCTGCTTATTGTGAGGCAATGTCTTAGCTCCTCATTGTGTGGTAATGTCTTACATGCCTCATTGTTAGGCAATGTCTTACCTGTTCATGTGAGGCAATGTCTTACCTGCTCATTGTGAGGCAATGTCTTACCTGCTCACTGTGACAAAATTCTTACCTGCTCATTGTGAGGCAATGTCTTACCTGCTCATTGTGAGCAATGTCTTACCTGCTCATTGTGAGGCAATGCCTTACCTGCCATTGTGAGGCAATGGCTTACCTGCTCATTGTGAGGCAATGTCTTACCTGCTCATTGTGAGGCAATGTCTTACCTGCTCATTGTGAGGCAATGTCTTACCTGCTCATTGTGAGGCAATGTCTTACCTGCTCATTGTGAGGCAATGTCTTACCTGCTCACTGTGAGGCAATGTCTTACCTGCTCATTGTGAGGCAATGTCTTACCTGATCATTGAAGGCATGTCTTACCTGCTCATTGTGAGGCAATGTCTTACCTGCTCATTTGAGGCAATGTCATACCTTCTCATTGTGAGGCAATGTCTTACTTGCTCATTGTGAGGCAATGTCTTACCTGCTCACTGTGAGGCAATTCTTTCCTGCTCACTGTTAGGCAATGCCTTACCTGCTCATTGTGAGGCAATGTCTTACCTGCTCATTGTGAGGCATGTCTTACCTGCTCATTGTGAGGCAATGTCTTACCTGCTCATTGTGAGGCAATGTCTTACCTGCTCTTGTGAGGCATGTCTTACCTGCTCATTGTGAGGCAATGTCTTACCTGCTCATTGTGAGGCAATGTCTTACCTGCTCATTGTGAGGCAATGTCTTACCTGCTCATTGTGAGGCAATGTCTTACCTGCTCATTGTGAGCAATGTCTTACCTGCTCATTGTGAGGCAATGTCTTACCTGCTCATTGTGAGGCAATGTCTTACCTGCTCATTGTGAGGCAATGTCTTACCTGCTCATTGTGAGGCAATGTCTTACCTGCTCATTGTGAGGGCAATGTCTTACTGCTCATTGTGAGGCATGTCCTTACCTGCTCATTGTGAGGCAATGTCTTACCTGCTCATTGTGAGGCAATGTCTTACCTGCTCATTGTGAGGCAATGTCTTACCTGCTCACTGTGAGGCAATGTCTTACCTGCTCATTGTGAGGCAATGTCTTTACCTGCTCATTGTGAGGCAATGTCTTACCTGCTCATTGTGAGGCAATGTCTTACCTGCTCATTGTGGCTCATTGTGAGGCAATGTCTTACCTGTTCATTGTGAGGCAATGTTTTACCTGATCATTGTGAGGCAATGTCTTACTGCTCACTGTGAGGCAATGTCTTACCTTGCTCATTGTGAGGCAATGTCTTACCTGCTCATTGTGAGGCAATGTCTTACCTGCTCATTGTGAGGCAATGTCTTACCTGCTCATTGTGAGGCAATGTCTTACCTGCTCATTGTGAGGCAATGTCTTACCTGCTCATTGTGAGGCAATGTCCTTACCTGCTCATTGTGAGGCAATGTCTTACTTGCTCATTGTGGGCAATGTCTTACCTGCTCATTGTGAGGCAATTCCTTACCTGTCATTGTGAGGCAATGTCCTTACCTGCTCATTGTGAGGCAATGTCTTACCTGCTCATTGTGAGGCAATGTCTTACCTGCTCATTGTGAGGCAATGTCTTAACTGCTCATTGTGAGCAATGTCTTACCTGTTCATTGTGAGGCAATGTCTTACCTGCTCATTGTGAGGCAATGTCTTACCTCCTCACTTTTGTGAGGCAAGTCTTACCTTCTCATTGTGAGGCAATGTCTTACCTGCTCATTGTGAGGCAATGTCTTACCTGCTCATTGTGAGGCAATGTCTTACCTGCTCATTGTGAGGCAATGTCTTACCTGCTCATTGTGAGGCATGTCTTACTTGCTCATTGTGATGCAATCCCTTACCTGCTCATTGTGAGGCAATGTCTTACCTGCTCATTGTGAGGCAATGTCTTACTTGCTCATTGTGAGGCAATGTCTTACCTGCTCACTGTGAGGCAATTCCTTTCCTGCTCACTGTGAGGCAATGCCTTACCTGCTCATTATGAGGCAATGTTTTACCTGCTCATTGTGAGGAAATGTCTTAGATGGTGATTGTGTGGCAATGTCTAAGATGCTCATTGTGAGGCAATGTCTTACCTGTTCATTGTGAGGCAATGCCTTACCTGCTCATTGTGAGGCAATGTCTTACCTGCTCACTGTGAGGCAATGTCTTACATGCTCATTGTGAGGCCATGTCTTACTTACCTGCTCATTGTGAGGCAATGCCTTACCTGCTCATTGTGAGGCAAAGCCTTACCTGCTCATTGTGAGGCAATGTCTTACCTGCTCATTGTGAGGCAATGTCTTACCTGCTCATTGTGAGGAATGTCTTAGCTGGTGATTGTGTGGTAATGTCTAACATGCTCATTGTTAGGCAATGTCTTACCTGTTCATTGTGAGGCAATGCCTTACCTGCTCATTGTGAGGCAATGTCTTACCTCCTCACTGTGAGGCAATGTCATACCTGCTCATTGTGAGGCAATGTCTTACTGCTCATTGTGAGGCAATGTCTTACCTGCTCATTGTGAGGCAATGTCTTACCTGCTCATTGTGAAATGTCATACCTGCTCATTGTGAGGCAATGTCTTACTTGCTCATTGTGAGGCAATGTCTTACCTGCTCATGTGAGGCAATTCCTTACCTGCTCACTGTGAGGCAATGTCCTTACCTGCTCATTGTGAGGCAATGTCTTACCTGCTCATTGTGAGGCAATGTCTTACCTGCTCATTGTGAGGAATGTCTTACCTGCTCATTGTGAGGCAATGTCTACCTGCTCATTGTGAGGCATTGTCTTACCTGCTAACTGTGAGGCAATGTCTTACCTGCCTGTGAGACAATTCCTTTCCTGCTCATTGTGAGGCAATGCCTTACCTGCTCATTGTGAGGCAATGTCTTAACTGCTCATTGTGAGGAATTGTCTTACCTGCTCATTGTGAGGCAATGTCTTACCTGCTCATTGTGAGGCAATGTCTTACCTGCTCATTGTGAGGCAATGCCTTACCTGCTCATTGTGAGGCAATGTCTTACCTGCTCATTGTGAGGCAATGCCTTACCTGCTCATTGTGAGGCAATGTCTTACCTGCTCATTTTGAGGCAATGTCTTACCTGCTCATTGTGCGGCAATGTCTTACCTACTCATTGTGAGGCAATGTCATTACCTGCTCATTCTGAGGCAATGTCTTACTTGCTCATTGTGAGGCAATGTCTTACCTGCTCACTGTGAGGCAATTCCTTTCCTGCTCATGTTAGGCAATGCCTTACCTGCTCATTGTGAGGCAATGTTTTACCTGCTCATTGTGAGGAAATGTCTTAGCTGGTGATTGTGTGGTAATGTCTAACATGCTCATTGTTAGGCAATGTCTTACCTGTTCATTGTGAGGCAATGCCTTACCTGCTCATTGTGAGGAAATGTCTTATGTCCTCACTGTGAGGCAATGTCTTACCTTCTCATTGTGAGGCAATGTATTACCTGCTCATTGTGAGGAATGTCTTACCTGCTCATTGTGAGTCAATGTCTTACCTGCTCATTGTGAGGCAATGTCTTACCTGCTCATTGTGAGGCAATGCCTTACCTGCTCATTGGGAGGCAATGTCTTACCTGCTCATTGTGAGGCAGTTTCTTACCTGCTCATTGTGAGGCAATGTCATACCTGCTCATTCTGAGGCAATGTCTTACTTGCTCATTGTGAGGCAATGTCTTACCTGCTCACTGTGAGGCAATTCCTTTCCTGCTCACTGTTAGGCAATGCCTTACCTGCTCATTATGAGGCAATGTTTTACCTGCTCATTGTTGGAAATGTCTTAGATTGATTGTGTGGTAATGTCTAAGATGCTCATTGTGAGGCAATGTCTTACCTGTTCATTGTGAGGCAATGCCTTACCTGCTCATTGTGAGGCAATGTCTTACCTGCTCACTGTGAGGCAATGTCTTACATGCTTATTGTGAGGCCATGTCTTACCTGCTCATTGTGATGCAATTTCTTACTTATTCACTGTGAGGCATTGTCTTACATGCTCTTTGTGTGGCAAAGTCTTATCTGCTCACTGGGAGACAATATCTTACCTGCTCACTGTGAGGCAATATCTTACATGCTTATTGTGAGGCAATGTCTTACCTGCTCATTTAGTGGCAATTTCTTAACTGCTCACTGTGAGGCAATCCCTTACCTGCTCATTGTGAGGCAAAGTCTTATCTGCTCATTGTGAGGCAATATCTTAGCTGGTGATTGTGAGGCAATGTCTTACCAGCTCATTGTGAGGCAATGCCTTACCTAATCATTGTGGCAATGCCTTACCTGCTCATTATGAGGCAATGTCTTACCTGCTCATTGTGAGGCAATGTCTTACCTGCTCATTGTGAGGCAATGTCTTACCTGATCATTGTGAGGCATTGTCTTACGTGCTCATTGTGAGGCAATTCTTACCTGATAACTGTGAGGCAATGTCTTACCTGATCATTGTAAGGCAATGTCTTACCTGCTCACTGTGAGGCAATTCCTTTCCTGCTCACAGTGACGCAATGTCTTACCTGCTCATTGTGAGGCAATGTCTTACCTGCTCATTGTGAGGCAATGCCTTACCTGTTCATTGTGAGCCAATGCCTTACCTGCTCATTGTGAGGCAATGTCTTACCTGCTCACTGTGAGGCAATGTCTTACATGCTTATTGTGAGGCCATGTCTTACCTGCTCATTTTGATGCAATTTTTTACCTATTCACTGTGAGGCATTGTCTTACATCCTCATTTTGCTGCAATGGCTTATCTGCTCAATGTGAGACAATGTCTTACCTGCTCACTGTGAGGCAACATCTTACAGGCTTATTGTGAGGTAATTTCTTACCTGCTCATTGTGTGGCAATTTCTTAACTGCTCACTGTGAGGCAATGCCTTACCTGCTCATTGTGAGGCAAAGTCTTATCTGCTCATTGTGAGGCAATATCTTAGCTGGTGATTGTGAGTCAATGCCTTACCAGCTCATTGTGAGGCAATGCCTTACCTCCTCATTGTGAGGCAATGCCTTACCTGCTCATTATGAGGTAATGTCTTACCTGCTCATTGTGAGGCAATGTCTTACCTGCTCATTGTGAGGCAATGTCTTACCTGCTCATTGTGAGGCAATGTCTTACCTGCTCACTGTGAGGCAATGTCTTACCTGCTCATTGTGAGGCAATTCCTTGTCTTACCTGCTCATTGTGAGGCAATGTTTACCTGCTCATTGTGAGGAAATGTCTTACCTGCTCATTGTGAGGCAATGTCTTACCTGCTCACTGTGAGGCAATGTCTTACCTGCTCATTGTGAGCAATGTCTTACCTGCTCATTGTGAGGCAATGTCTTACCTGCTCATGTGAGGCAATCTTACATGCTCACTGTGAGGCAATGTCTTACTGCTCATTGTGAGGCAATTCTTACTGCTCACTGTGAGGCAATGTCTTACCTGCTCATTGTGAGGCAATGTCTTACCTGCTCATTGTGAGGCAATGTCTTACCTGCTCATTGTGAGGCAATGTCTTACCTGCTCATTGTGAGGCAATGTCTTACTGCTCATTGTGAGGCAATGTCTTACCTGCTCATTGTGAGGCAATGTCTTACCTGCTCATTGTGAGGCAATGTCTTACCTGCTCATTGTGAGGCAATGTCTTACCTGCTCATTGTGAGGCAATGTCTTACCTGCTCATTGTGAGGCAATGTCTTACCTGCTCATTGTGAGGCAATGTCTTACCTGCTCATTGTGAGGCAATGTCTTACCTGCTCATTGTGAGGCAATGTCTTACCTGCTCATTGTGAGGCAATGTCTTACCTGCTCATTGTGAGGCAATGTCTTACCTGCTCATTGTGAGGCAATGTCTTACCTGCTCATTGTGAGGCAATGTCTTACCTGCTCATTGTGAGGCAATGTCTTACCTGCTCATTGTGAGGCAATGTCTTACCTGCTCATTGTGAGGCAATGTCTTACCTGCTCATTGTGAGGCAATGTCTTACCTGCTCATTGTGAGGCAATGTCTTACCTGCTCATTGTGAGGCAATGTCTTACCTGCTCATTGTGAGGCAATGTCTTACCTGCTCATTGTGAGGCAATGTCTTACCTGCTCATTGTGAGGCAATGTCTTACCTGCTCATTGTGAGGCAATGTCTTACCTGCTCATTGTGAGGCAATGTCTTACCTGCTCATTGTGAGGCAATGTCTTACCTGCTCATTGTGAGGCAATGTCTTACCTGCTCATTGTGAGGCAATGTCTTACCTGCTCATTGTGAGGCAATGTCTTACCTGCTCATTGTGAGGCAATGTCTTACCTGCTCATTGTGAGGCAATGTCTTACCTGCTCATTGTGAGGCAATGTCTTACCTGCTCATTGTGAGGCAATGTCTTACTGCTCATTGTGAGGCAATGTCTTACCTGCTCATTGTGAGGCAATGTCTTACCTGCTCATTGTGAGGCAATGTCTTACCTGCTCATTGTGAGGCAATGTCTTACCTGCTCATTGTGAGGCAATGTCTTACCTGCTCATTGTGAGGCAATGTCTTACCTGCTCATTGTGAGGCAATGTCTTACCTGCTCATTGTGAGGCAATGTCTTACCTGCTCACTGTGAGGCAATGTCTTACCTGCTCATTGTGAGGCAATGTCTTACCTGATCATTGTGAGGCAATGTCTTACCTGCTCATTGTGAGGCAATGTCTTACCTGCTCACTGTGAGGCAATGTCTTACCTGCTCACTTGTGAGGCAATGTCTTACCTGCTCATTGTGAGGCAATGTCTTACCTGCTCATTGTGAGGCAATGTCTTACCTGCTCATTGTGAGGCAATGTCTTACCTGCTCATTGTGAGGCAATGTCTTACCTGCTCATTGTGAGGCAATGCTTACCTGCTCATTGTGAGGCAATGTCTTACCTGCTCATTGTGAGGCAATGTCTTACCTGCTCATTGTGAGGCAATGTCTTACCTGCTCATTGTGAGGCAATGCCTACCTGCTCATTGTGAGGCAATGTCTTACCTGCTCATTGTGAGGCAATTTCTTACCTGCTCATTGTGAGGCAATGTCTTACCTGCTCATTGTGAGGCATTGTCTTACCTGCTCATTGTGAGGCAATGTCTTACCTGCTCATTGTGAGGCAATTCTTACCTGCTCATTGTGAGGCAATGCCTTACCTGCTCATTGTGAGGCAATGTCTTACCTGCTCATTGTGAGGCAATGTCTTACCTGCTCATTGTGAGGCAATGCCTTACCTGCTCATTGTGAGGCAATGCCTTACCTGCTCATTGTGAGGCAATGTCTTACCTGCTCATTGTGAGGCAATGTCTTACCTGCTCATTGTGAGGCAATGTCTTACCTGCTCATTGTGAGGCAATGTCTTACCTGCTCATTGTGAGGCAATGTCTTACCTGCTCATTGTGAGGCAATGTCTTACCTGCTCATTGTGAGGCAATGCCTTACCTGCTCATTGTGAGGCAATGCTTACCTGCTCATTGTGAGGCAATGTCTTACCTGCTCACTGTGAAGCAATGTCTTACCTGCTCATTGTGTGTCTTACCTGCTCATTGTGAGGCAATGTCTTACCTGCTCATTATGAGGCATTTCCTTACCTGCTCATTGTGAGGCAATGTCTTACCTGCTCATTGTGAGGCAATGTCTTACCTGCTCATTGTGAGGCAATGTCTTACCTGCTCATTGTGAGGCAATGTCTTACCTGCTCATTGTGAGGCAATGTCTTACCTGCTCATTGTGAGGCAATGTCTTACCTGCTCATTGTGAGGCAATGTCTTACCTGCTCATTGTGAGGCAATGTCTTACCTGCTCATTGTGAGGCAATGTCTTACCTGCTCATTGTGAGGCAATGTCTTACCTGCTCATTGTGAGGCAATGCCTTACCTGCTCATTGTGAGGCAATGTCTTACCTGCTCATTGTGAGGCAATGTTTTACCTGCTCATTGTGAGGCAATGTCTTAGCTGCTGATTGTGAGGTAATGTCTTACCTGCTCATTGTGAGGCAATGTCTTACCTGCTCATTGTGAGGCAATGTCTTACCTGCTCATTGTGAGGCAATGTCTTACCTGCTCACTGTGAGGCAATGTCTTACCTGCTCATTGTGAGGCAATGTCTTACCTGCTCATTGTGAGGCAATGTCTTACCTGCTCATTGTGAGGCAATTTCTTACATGCTCATTGTGAGGCAATGTCTTACCTGCTCATTGTGAGGCAATGTCTTACCTGCTCATTGTGAGGCAATGTCTTACCTGCTCATTGTGAGGCAATGTCTTACCTGCTCATTGTGAGGCAATGTCTTACCTGCTCACTGTGAGGCAATGTCTTACCTGCTCATTGTGAGGCAATGTCTTACCTGCTCATTGTGAGGCAATGTCTTACTGCTCATTGTGAGGCAATGTCTTACCTGCTCATTGTGAGGCAATGTCTTACCTGCTCATTGTGAGGCAATGTCTTACCTGCTCATTGTGAGGCAATGCCTTACCTGCTCATTGTGAGGAATGTCTTACCTGCTCATTGTGAGGCAATGTCTTACCTGCTCATTGTGAGGCAATGTCTTACCTGCTCATTGTGAGGCAATGTCTTACCTGCTCATTGTGAGGCAATGTCTTACCTGCTCATTGTGAGGCAATGTCTTACCTGCTCATTGTGAGGCAATGTCTTACCTGCTCATTGTGAGGCAATGTCTTACCTGCTCATTGTGAGGCAATGTCTTACCTGCTCATTGTGAGGCAATGTCTTACCTGCTCATTGTGAGGCAATGTCTTACCTGCTCATTGTGAGGCAATTCCTTACCTGCTCATTGTGAGGCAATGTCTTACCTGCTCATTGTGAGGCAATGTCTTACCTGCTCATTGTGAGGCAATGTCTTACCTGCTCATTGTGAGGCAATGTCCTTACCTGCTCATTGTGAGGCAATGCCTTACCTGCTCATTGTGAGGCAATGTCTTACCTTCTCATTGTGAGGCAATGTCTTACCTGCTCATTGTGAGGCAATGTCTTACCTGCTCATTGTGAGGCAATGTCTTACCTGCTCATTGTGAGGCAATGCCTTACCTGCTCATTGTGAGGCAATGTCTTACCTGCTCATTGTGAGGCAATGTCTTACCTGCTCATTGTGAGGCAATGTCTTACCTGCTCATTGTGAGGCAATGTCTTACCTGCTCATTGTGGGGCAATGTCTTACCTGCTCATTGTGAGGCAATGTCTTACCTGCTCATTGTGAGGCAATGTCTTACCTGCTCATTGTGAGGCAATGTCTTACCTGCTCATTGTGAGGCAATGTCTTACCTGCTCATTGTGAGGCAATGTCTTACCTGCTCATTGTGAGGCAATGTCTTACCTGCTCATTGTGAGGCAATGTCTTACCTGCTCATTGTGAGGCAATGTCTTACCTGCTCATTGTGAGGCAATGTCTTACCTGCTCATTGTGAGGCAATGTCTTACCTGATCATTGTGAGGCAATGTCTTACCTGCTCATTGTGAGGCAATGTCTTACCTGCTCACTGTGAGGCAATGTCTTACCTGCTCATTGTGAGGCAATGTCTTACCTGCTCATTGTGAGTCAATGTCTTACCTCCTCATTGTGAGGCAATGTCTTACCTGCTCATTGTGAGGCAATGTCTTACCTGCTCATTGTGAGGCAATGTCTTACCTGCTCATTGTGAGGCAATGTCTTACCTGCTCATTGTGAGGCAATGTCTTACCTGCTCATTGTGAGGCAATGTCTTACCTGCTCATTGTGAGGCAATGTCTTACCTGCTCATTGTGAGGCAATGTCTTACCTGCTCATTGTGAGGCAATGTCTTACCTGCTCATTGTGAGGCAATGTCTTACCTGCTCATTGTGAGGCAATTCCTTACCTGCTCATTGTGAGGCAATGTCTTACCTGCTCATTGTGAGGCAATGTCTTACCTGCTCATTGTGAGGCAATGTCTTACCTGCTCATTGTGAGGCAATGTCTTACCTGCTCATTGTGAGGCAATGTCTTACCTGCTCATTGTGAGGCAATGTCTTACCTGCTCATTGTGAGGCAATGTCTTACCTGCTCATTGTGAGGCAATGTCTTACCTGCTCATTGTGAGGCAATGTCTTACCTGCTCATTGTGAGGCAATGTCTTACCTGCTCATTGTGAGGCAATGCCTTACCTGCTCATTGTGAGGCAATGCTTACCTGCTCATTGTGAGGCAATGTCTTACCTGCTCATTGTGAGGCAATGTCTTACCTTGCATTGTGAGGCAATGTCTTACCTGCTCATTGTGAGGCAATGTCTTACCTGCTCATTGTGAGGCAATGTCTTACCTGCTCATTGTGAGGCAATGTCTTACCTGCTCATTGTGAGGCAATGTCTTACCTGCTCATTGTGAGGCAATGTCTTACCTGCTCATTGTGAGGCAATGTCTTACCTGCTCATTGTGAGGCAATTCTTACCTGCTCATTGTGAGGCAATGTCTTACCTGCTCATTGTGAGGCAATGTCTTACCTGCTCATTGTGAGGCAATGTCTTACCTGCTCATTGTGAGTCAATGCCTTACCTGCTCATTGTGAGGCAATGTCTTACCTGTTCATTGTGAGGCAATGCCTTACCTGCTCATTGTGAGGCTATGTCTTACCTGCTAATTGTGAGGCAATGTCTTACCTGCTCATTGTGAGGCAATGCCTTACCTGCTCATTGTGAGGCAATGTCTTACCTGCTCATTGTGAGGCAATGTCTTACCTGCTCATTGTGAGGCAATGTCTTACCTGCTCATTGTGAGGCAATGTCTTACCTGCTCATTGTGAGGCAATGTCTTACCTGCTCATTGTGAGGCAATGTCTTACCTGCTCATTGTGAGGCAATGTCTTACCTGCTCATTGTGAGGCAATGTCTTACCTGCTCATTGTGAGGCAATGTCTTACCTGCTCATTGTGAGGCAATGTCTTACCTGCTCATTGTGAGGCAATGTCTTACCTGCTCATTGTGAGGCAATGTCTTACCTGCTTATTGTGAGGCAATGTCTTACCTGATCATTCTGAGGCAATGTCTTACCTGCTCATTGTGGGGCAATGTCTTACCTGCTCATTGTGAGGCAATGTCTTACCTGCTCATTGTGAGGCAATGTCTTACCTGCTCATTGTGAGGCAATGTTTTACCTGCTCATTGTGAGGCAATGTCTTACCTGCTCATTGTGAGGCAATGTCTTACCTGCTCATTGTGAGGCAATGTCTTACCTGCTCATTGTGAGGCAATGTCTTACCTGCTCATTGTGAGGCAATGTCTTACCTGCTCATTGTGAGGCAATGTCTTACCTGCTCATTGTGAGGCAATGCCTTACCTGCTCATTGTGAGGCAATGTTTTACCTGCTCATTGTGAGGCAATGTCTTACCTGCTCATTGTGAGGCAATATCTTACCTGCTGATTGTGAGGCAATGTCTTACCTGCTCATTGTGAGGCAATGTCTTACCTGCTCATTGTGAGGCAATGTCTTACCTGCTCACTGTGAGGCAATGTCTTACCTGCTCATTGTGAGGCAATGTCTTACCTGCTCATTGTGAGGCAATGTCTTACCTGCTCATTGTGAGGCAATGTCTTACCTGCTCATTGTGAGGCAATGTCTTACCTGCTCATTGTGAGGCAATGTCTTACCTGCTCATTGTGAGGCAATGTCTTACCTGCTCAGTGTGAGGCAATGTTACTGCTCATTGTGAGGCAATGTCTTACCTGCTCATTGTGAGGCAATGTCTTACCTGCTCATTGTGAGGCAATGTTTTACCTGCTCATTGTGAGGCAATGTCTTACCTGCTCCCTGTGAGGCAATGTCTTACCTGCTCATTGTGAGGCAATGTCTTACCTGCTCATTGTGAGGCAATGTCTTACCTGCTCATTGTGAGGCAATGTCTTACCTGCTCATTGTGAGGCAATGTCTTACCTGCTCATTGTGAGGCAATGTCTTACCTGCTCATTGTGAGGCAATGTCTTACCTGCTCATTGTGAGGCAATGCCTTACCTGCTCATTGTGAGGCAATGTCTTACCTGCTCATTGTGAGGCAATGTCTTACCTGCTCATTGTGAGGCAATGTCTTACCTGTCATTGTGAGGCAATGTCTTACCTGCTCATTGTGAGGCAATGTCTTACCTGCTCATTGTGAGGCAATGTCTTACCTGCTCATTGTGAGGCAATGTCTTACCTGCTCATTGTGAGGCAATGTCTTACCTGCTCATTGTGAGGCAATGTCTTACCTGCTCATTGTGAGGCAATGTCTTACCTGCTCATTGTGAGGCAATGTCTTACCTGCTCATTGTGAGGCAATGTCTTACCTGCTCATTGTGAGGCAATGTCTTACCTGCTCATTGTGAGGCAATGTCTTACCTGCTCATTGTGAGGCAATGTCTTACCTGCTCATTGTGAGGCAATGTCTTACCTGCTCATTGTGAGGCAATGTCTTACCTGCTCATTGTGAGGCAATGTCTTACCTGCTCATTGTGAGGCAATGTCTTACCTGCTCATTGTGAGGCAATGTCTTACCTGCTCATTGTGAGGCAATGTCTTACCTGCTCATTGTGAGGCAATGTCTTACCTGCTCATTGTGAGGCAATGTCTTACCTGCTCATTGTGAGGCAATGTCTTACCTGCTCATTGTGAGGCAATGTCTTACCTGCTCATTGTGAGGCAATGTCTTACCTGCTCATTGTGAGGCAATGTCTTACCTGCTCATTGTGAGGCAATGTCTTACCTGCTCATTGTGAGGCAATGTCTTACCTGCTCATTGTGAGGCAATGTCTTACCTGCTCATTGTGAGGCAATGTCTTACCTGCTCATTGTGAGGCAATGTCTTACCTGCTCATTGTGAGGCAATGTCTTACCTGCTCATTGTGAGGCAATGTCTTACCTGCTCATTGTGAGGCAATGTCTTACCTGCTCATTGTGAGGCAATGTCTTACCTGCTCATTGTGAGGCAATGTCTTACCTGCTCATTGTGAGGCAATGTCTTACCTGCTCATTGTGAGGCAATGTCTTACCTGCTCATTGTGAGGCAATGTCTTACCTGCTCATTGTGAGGCAATGCTTACCTGCTCATTGTGAGGCAATGTCTTACCTGCTCATTGTGAGGCAATGTCTTACCTGCTCATTGTGAGGCAATGTCTTACCTGCTCATTGTGAGGCAATGTCTTACCTGCTCATTGTGAGGCAATGTCTTACCTGCTCATTGTGAGGCAATGTCTTACCTGCTCATTGTGAGGCAATGTCTTACCTGCTCATTGTGAGGCAATGTCTTACCTGCTCATTGTGAGGCAATGTCTTACCTGCTCATTGTGAGGCAATGTCTTACCTGCTCATTGTGAGGCAATGTCTTACCTGCTCATTGTGAGGCAATGCTTTACCTGCTCATTGTGAGGCAATGTCTTACCTGCTCATTGTGAGGCAATGTCTTACCTGCTCATTGTGAGGCAATGTCTTACCTGCTCATTGTGAGGCAATGTCTTACCTGCTCATTGTGAGGCAATGTCTTACCTGCTCATTGTGAGGCAATGTCTTACCTGCTCATTGTGAGGCAATGTCTTACCTGCTCATTGTGAGGCAATGTCTTACCTGCTCATTGTGAGGCAATGTCTTACCTGCTCATTGTGAGGCAATGTCTTACCTGCTCATTGTGAGGCAATGTCTTACCTGCTCATTGTGAGGCAATGTCTTACCTGCTCATTGTGAGGCAATGTCTTACCTGCTCATTGTGAGGCAATGTCTTACCTGCTCATTGTGAGGCAATGTCTTACCTGCTCATTGTGAGGCAATGTCTTACCTGCTCATTGTGAGGCAATGCTTACCTGCTCATTGTGAGGCAATGTCTTACCTGCTCATTGTGAGGCAATGTCTTACCTGCTCATTGTGAGGCAATGTCTTACCTGCTCATTGTGAGGCAATGTCTTACCTGCTCATTGTGAGGCAATGTCTTACCTGCTCATTGTGAGGCAATGTCTTACCTGCTCATTGTGAGGCAATGTCTTACCTTCATTGTGAGGCAATGTCTTACCTGCTCATTGTGAGGCAATGTCTTACCTGCTCATTGTGAGGCAATGTCTTACCTGCTCATTGTGAGGCAATGTCTTACCTGCTCATTGTGAGGCAATGTCTTACCTGCTCATTGTGAGGCAATGTCTTACCTGCTCATTGTGAGGCAATGTCTTACCTGCTCATTGTGAGGCAATGTCTTACCTGCTCATTGTGAGGCAATGTCTTACCTGCTCATTGTGAGGCAATGCCTTACCTGCTCATTGTGAGGCAATGTCTTACCTGCTCATTGTGAGGCAATGTCTTAACTGCTCATTGTGAGGCAATGTCTTACCTGCTCATTGTGAGGCAATGTCTTACCTGCTCATTGTGAGGCAATGTCTTACCTGCTCATTGTGAGGCAATGTCTTACCTGCTCATTGTGAGGCAATGTCTTACCTGCTCATTGTGAGGCAATGTCTTACCTGCTCATTGTGAGGCAATGTCTTACCTGCTCACTGTGAGGCAATGTCTTACCTGCTCATTGTGAGGCAATGTATTACCTGCTCATTGTGAGGCAATGTCTTACCTGCTCATTGTGAGGCAATGTCTTACCTGCTCATTGTGAGGCAATGTCTTACCTGCTCATTGTGAGGCAATGCCTTACCTGCTCATTGTGAGGCAATGTCTTACCTGCTCATTGTGAGGCAATTCTTACCTGCTCATTGTGAGGCAATGTCTTACCTGCTCATTGTGAGGCAATGTCTTACCTGCTCATTGTGAGGCAATGTCTTACCTGCTCATTGTGAGGCAATGTCTTACCTGCTCATTGTGAGGCAATGTCTTACCTGCTCATTGTGAGGCAATGTCTTACCTGCTCATTGTGAGGCAATGTCTTACCTGCTCATTGTGAGGCAATGTCTTACCTGCTCATTGTGAGGCAATGTCTTACCTGCTCATTGTGAGGCAATGTCTTACCTGCTCATTGTGAGGCAATGTCTTACCTGCTCATTGTGAGGCAATGTCTTACCTGCTCATTGTGAGGCAATGTCTTACCTGCTCATTGTGAGGCAATGTCTTACCTGCTCATTGTGAGGCAATGTCTTACCTGCTCATTGTGAGGCAATGTCTTACCTGCTCATTGTGAGGCAATGTCTTACCTGCTCATTGTGAGGCAATGTCTTACCTGCTCATTGTGAGGCAATGTCTTACCTGCTCATTGTGAGGCAATGTCTTACCTGCTCATTGTGAGGCAATGTCTTACCTGCTCATTGTGAGGCAATGTCTTACCTGCTCATTGTGAGGCAATGTCTTACCTGCTCATTGTGAGGCAATGTCTTACCTGCTCATTGTGAGGCAATGTCTTACCTGCTCATTGTGAGGCAATGTCTTACCTGCTCATTGTGAGGCAATGTCTTACCTGCTCATTGTGAGGCAATGTCTTACCTGCTCATTGTGAGGCAATGTCTTACCTGCTCATTGTGAGGAAATGTCTTACCTCCTCATTGAGAGGCAATGCCTTTCCTGCTCATTGTGATGCAATGTTTTACTTCATCATTGTGAAGAAATGTCTTAGCTGGTAATTGTGTGGTAATGTCTAACATGCTTATTATGAGGCAATGTCTTACCTGCTCATTGTGAGGGAATGTCTTACCTCCCCATTGTGAGGCAATGTCTTACCTGCTCATTGTGAGGCAATGTCTTACCTGCTCATTGTGAGGCAATGTCTTACCTGTTCATTGTGAGGCAATGTCTTACCTTATCATTGTGAGGCAATATCTTACCTCCTCATTGAGAGGCAATGTCTTACCTGCTCATTGTGAGACAATGTGTTACCTGCTCACTGTGAGGCAATGCCTTACTTGCTCACTGTGAGGCAATGACTTACCTGATCATTGTGAGAAAATGTCTAACCAGCTCATTGTGAGGCAATGTTCTTAATTGTTCATTGCGAGTAAATGTCTTACCTGCTCATTATGAGGCAATGCCTTACCTGCTCATTGTGAGGCAATGTCTTACTGGCTCATTGTGAGGCAATGTCTTACCTGCTCACTGTGAGGCAATATCTTACGGGCTCACTGTGAGGCAAAGCCTCACCTGCTCAATGTGAGTCAATGCCTTACATGGTCATAGTGAGGCAATGTCTAACCAGCTCATTTTGAGGCAATGTCATAAATGCTCATATTGAGAAAATGACTTACCTGCTCATTATGAGGCAATGTCTTACATGCTTATTTTGAGGAAATGTCTCACCTGCTCATTGTGAGGGAGGCAATGTCTTACCTCCTCACTGTGAGGCAATGCTTTTCTCCTCACTGTGATGCAACGTCTTACCTGCTTACTGTGAGGCAATGTCTTACCTGCTCATTGTGAGGCAAATGTATTACCTGCTCATTGTGAGGCAATGTCTTACCTGCTCATTGTGAGGCAATGTCTTACCTGCTCATTGTGAGGCAATGTGTTACTTGCTCATTGTGAGGCAATGTCTTACCTGCTCATTGTGAGGAAATGTCTTACCTTCTCATTATGAGGCAATGTGTTACTTGCTCATTGTGAGGAAATGTCCTTACCTGCTCATTGTGAGGCAATGTCTTACCTGCCTCATTGTGACGGCAATGTCTTACGTGCTCATTGTGAGGCAATGCCTTACCTGCTAATTGTGAGGCAATGACTTACCATCTCATTTTGAGGCAATGCTTTACCTGCTCATTGTAAGGCAATGCCTTACCTGCTCTTTTTGAGGCAATGTCCTACCTGCTCATTGTGAGGCAATGTCTTACCTTATGATTGTGTGGCAATGCCTTCCGTGCTCATTGTGAGGCAATGTCTTACCTGCTAATTGTGAGGCAATGACTTACCATCTCATTTTGAGGCAATGCTTTACCTGCTCATTGTAAGGCAATGCCTTACCTGCTCACTGTGAGGCAATGTCTTACCTGCGCATTGTGAGGCAATGTCTAACCAGTCATTGTTAGACAATGTCTAACCAGCTCTATGTGAGACAATGTCTTAATTGCTCATTGTGAGGAAATGTCTTACCTACTCATTATGAGGAAATGTCTTACCTGCTCATTGTGAGGCAATGTCCTTACCTGCTCATTGTGAGGCAATGTCTTACCTGATCATGGTGAGGCAATGTCTTACCTGCTCATGGTGAGGCAATGTCTTACCTGCTCATTGTGAGGCAATCTCTTACCTGCTCACTGTGAGGCAATGCCTTACTTGCTCACTGTGAGGCAATGACCTTACCTGCTCATTGTGAGGCAATGTCTTACCAGCTCATTGTGAGGCAATTGTCTTAATTTTTCATTGTGAGTAAATGTCTTACCTGCTCATTATGAGGCAATGTCTTACCTGCTCATTGTGAGTCAATGTTTTACCTGCTCATTGTGAGCCAGTGTCTTACCTGCCTCATTGTGAGTCAATGCCTTACCTGCTCATTGTGATGCAATGCCTTACCTGCTTACTGTGATGGAATGCCTTATCTGCTCATTGGGAGGCAATTTCTTACTTCCTCATTGAAAGGCAATGTCTACCTGCTCATTGTGAGTCAATGTCTTACCTGCTCATTGTCAGGCAATGTCTTACCTGCTCATTGAGAGGTAATGCCTTACCTGCTCATTGTGAGGCAATGTCTTACCTGCTCATTGTGAGGCAATTTCTTACCTCCTCATTGAGAGGCAATGTCTTACCTGCTCATTGTGAGGCCAATGTCTTACCTTCTCATTGTGAGGCAATGTCTTACCAGCTCATTGTGAGGCAATGTCTAAACTGCTCATTGTGAGGCAATGTCTTACCTGCTCATTGTGGGCAATGCCTTACCTGCTAATTGTGATGCAATGTCTTACATCTTCATAGTGAGGAAATGTCTTACTTGCTCATTGTGAGGCAATGTTTTACCTGCTCATTGTGAGGCAATGTCTTACCTGCTCCCTGTGAGGCAATGTCTTACCTGCTCACTGTGAGGCAATATCTTACCTGATCATTGTGAAGCAATGTCTTACCAGCTCACTGTGAGGCAATGTCTACCTGCTCACTGTGAGGCATTGTCTTACCTGCTCATTGTGAGGCAATGTTTTTACCTGCTCATTGTGAGGCAATGTCTTACCTTCACATTGTGAGGCAATGCCTTACCAGCTCATTGTGAGTCAATGTCTTACCTTGCTCATTGTGTGGCAATTTCTTACCTCCTCATTGAGAGGCAATGTCTCACCTGCTCATTGTGAGGCAATGTCTTACCTGCTCATTGTGAGGCAATGTGTTACCTGCTCATCATGAGACAATTTCTGCCTCCTCATTGAGAGGCAATGTCTTACCTGCTAATTTTGAGGCAATTTCTTACCTCCTCATTGACAGGCAATGTCTTACCTGTTCATTGTGAGTAAATGTCTTACCTTCTCTTTGTGATGGCAATGTCTTACCTGCTCACTGTGAGGCAGTGTCTTACCTCCTCATTGAGAGGCAATGCCTTTTCCTGCTCATTGTGATGCAATGTTTTACTTCATCATTGTGAAGAAATGTCTTAGCTGGTAATTGTGTGGTAATGTCTAACATGCTTATTATGAGGCAATGTCTTACCTGCTCATTGTGAGGGAATGTCTTACCTCCCCATTGTGAGGCAATGTCTTACCTGCTCATTGTGAGGCATTGTCTTACCTGCTCATTGTGAGGAAATGTCTTACCTGTTCATTGAGAGGCAATGTCTTACCTTATCATTGTGAGGCAATATCTTACCTCCTCATTGAGAGGCAATGTCTTACCTGCTCATTGTGAGACAATGTGTTACCTGCTCACTGTGAGGCAATGCCTTACTTGCTCACTGTGAGGCAATGACTTACCTGATCATTGTGAGAAAATGTCTAACCAGCTCATTGTGAGGCAATGTCTTAATTGTTCATTGCGAGTAAATGTCTTACCTGCTCATTATGAGGCAATGCCTTACCTGCCTCATTGTGAGGGCAATGTCTTACTGGCTCATTGTGAGGCAATGTCTTACCTGCTCACTGTGAGGCAATATCTTACGGGCTCACTGTGAGGCAAAGCCTCACCTGCTCAATGTGAGTCAATGCCTTACATGGTCATAGTGAGGCAATGTCTAACCAGCTCATTTTGAGGCAATGTCATAAATGCTCATATTGAGAAAATGACTTACCTGCTCATTATGAGGCAATGTCTTACATGCTTATTTTGAGGAAATGTCTCACCTGCTCATTGTGAGGGAGGCAATGTCTTACCTCCTCACTGTGAGGCAATGCTTTTCTCCTCACTGTGATGCAACGTCTTACCTGCTTACTGTGAGGCAATGTCTTACCTGCTCATTGTGAGGCAATGTATTACCTGCTCATTGTGAGGCAATGTCTTACCTGCTCATTGTGAGGCAATGTCTTACCTGCTCATTGTGAGGCAATGTGTTACTTGCTCATTGTGAGGCAATGTCTTACCTGCTCATTGTGAGGAAATGTCTTACCTTCTCATTGTGAGGCAATGTGTTACTTGCTCATTGTGAGGAAATGTCTTACCTGCTCATTGTGAGGCAATGTCTTACCTGCTCATTGTGAGGCAAAGTCTTACCTGCTCATTGTGAGGCAATGCCTTACCTGCTAATTGTGAGGCAATGACTTACCATCTCATTTTGAGGCAATGCTTTACCTGCTCATTGTAAGGCAATGCCTTACCTGCTCTTTTTGAGGCAATGTCTTACCTGCTCATTGTGAGGCAATGTCTTACCTGATGATTGTGTGGCAATGCCTTCCGTGCTCATTGTGAGGCAATGTCTTACCTGCTCACTGTGAGGCAATGTCTTACCTGCGCATTGTGAGGCAATGTCTAACCAGTTCATTGTTAGACAATGTCTAACCAGCTCTATGTGAGACAATGTCTTAATTGCTCATTGTGAGGAAATGTCTTACCTACTCATTATGAGGAAATGTCTTACCTGCTCATTGTGAGGCAATGTCTTACCTGCTCATTGTGAGGCAATGTCTTACCTGATCATGGTGAGGCAATGTCTTACCTGCTCATGGTGAGGCAATGTCTTACCTGCTCATTGTGAGGCAATGTCTTACCTGATCATGGTGAGGCAATGTCTTACCTGCTCATGGTGAGGCAATGTCTTACCTGCTCATTGTGAGGCAATCTCTTACCTGCTCACTGTGAGGCAATGCCTTACTTGCTCACTGTGAGGCAATGACTTACCTGCTCATTGTGAGGCAATGTCTTACCAGCTCATTGTGAGGCAATGTCTTAATTTTTCATTGTGAGTAAATGTCTTACCTGCTCATTATGAGGCAATGTCTTACCTGCTCATTGTGAGTCAATGTTTTACCTGCTCATTGTGAGCCAGTGTCTTACCTGCTCATTGTGAGTCAATGCCTTACCTGCTCATTGTGATGCAATGCCTTACCTGCTTACTGTGATGGAATGCCTTATCTGCTCATTGGGAGGCAATTTCTTACTTCCTCATTGAAAGGCAATGTCTTACCTGCTCATTGTGAGTCAATGTCTTACCTGCTCATTGTCAGGCAATGTCTTACCTGCTCATTGAGAGGTAATGCCTTACCTGCTCATTGTGAGGCAATGTCTTACCTGCTCATTGTGAGGCAATTTCTTACCTCCTCATTGAGAGGCAATGTCTTACCTGCTCATTGTGAGTCAATGTCTTACCTTCTCATTGTGAGGCAATGTCTTACCAGCTCATTGTGAGGCAATGTCTAAACTGCTCATTGTGAGGCAATGTCTTACCTGCTCATTGTGGGGCAATGCCTTACCTGCTAATTGTGATGCAATGTCTTACATCTTCATAGTGAGGAAATGTCTTACTTGCTCATTGTGAGGCAATGTTTTACCTGCTCATTGTGAGGCAATGTCTTACCTGCTCCCTGTGAGGCAATGTCTTACCTGCTCACTATGAGGCAATATCTTACCTGATCATTGTGAAGCAATGTCTTACCAGCTCACTGTGAGGCAATGTCTTACCTGCTCACTGTGAGGCATTGTCTTACCTGCTCATTGTGAGGCAATGTTTTACCTGCTCATTGTGAGGCAATGTCTTACCTTCACATTGTGAGGCAATGCCTTACCAGCTCATTGTGAGTCAATGTCTTACCTGCTCATTGTGTGGCAATTTCTTACCTCCTCATTGAGAGGCAATGTCTCACCTGCTCATTGTGAGGCAATGTCTTACCTGCTCATTGTGAGGCAATGTGTTACCTGCTCATCATGAGACAATTTCTTGCCTCCTCATTGAGAGGCAATGTCTTACCTGCTAATTTTGAGGCAATTTCTTACCTCCTCATTGACAGGCAATGTCTTACCTGTTCATTGTGAGTAAATGTCTTACCTTCTCTTTGTGAGGCAATGTCTTACCTGCTCACTGTGAGGCAGTGTCTTACCTCCTCATTGAGAGGCAATGCCTTTCCTGCTCATTGTGATGCAATGTTTTACTTCATCATTGTGAAGAAATGTCTTAGCTGGTAATTGTGTGGTAATGTCTAACATGCTTATTATGAGGCAATGTCTTACCTGCTCATTGTGAGGGAATGTCTTACCTCCCCATTGTGAGGCAATGTCTTACCTGCTCATTGTGAGGCATTGTCTTACCTGCTCATTGTGAGGAAATGTCTTACCTGTTCATTGAGAGGCAATGTCTTACCTTATCATTGTGAGGCAATATCTTACCTCCTCATTGAGAGGCAATGTCTTACCTGCTCATTGTGAGACAATGTGTTACCTGCTCACTGTGAGGCAATGCCTTACTTGCTCACTGTGAGGCAATGACTTACCTGATCATTGTGAGAAAATGTCTAACCAGCTCATTGTGAGGCAATGTCTTAATTGTTCATTGCGAGTAAATGTCTTACCTGCTCATTATGAGGCAATGCCTTACCTGCTCATTGTGAGGCAATGTCTTACTGGCTCATTGTGAGGCAATGTCTTACCTGCTCACTGTGAGGCAATATCTTACGGGCTCAATGTGAGGCAAAGCCTCACCTGCTCAATGTGAGTCAATGCCTTACATGGTCATAGTGAGGCAATGTCTAACCAGCTCATTTTGAGGCAATGTCATAAATGCTCATATTGAGAAAATGACTTACCTGCTCATTATGAGGCAATGTCTTACATGCTTATTTTGAGGAAATGTCTCACCTGCTCATTGTGAGGGAGGCAATGTCTTACCTCCTCACTGTGAGGCAATGCTTTTCTCCTCACTGTGATGCAACGTCTTACCTGCTTACTGTGAGGCAATGTCTTACCTGCTCATTGTGAGGCAATGTATTACCTGCTCATTGTGAGGCAATGTCTTACCTGCTCATTGTGAGGCAATGTCTTACCTGCTCATTGTGAGGCAATGTGTTACTTGCTCATTGTGAGGAAATGTCTTACCTGCTAATTGTGAGGCAATGTCTTACCTGCTCATTGTGAGGCAATGTCTTACGTGCTCATTGTGAGGCAATGCCTTACCTGCTAATTGTGAGGCAATGACTTACCTTCTCATTTTGAGGCAGTGCTTTACCTGCTCATTGTAAGGCAATGCCTTACCTGCTCTTTTTGAGGCAATGTCTTACCTGCTCATTGTGAGGAAATGTCTTACCTGATCATTGTGTGGTAATGCCTTCCGTGCTCATTGTGAGGCAATGTCTTACCTGCTCACTGTGAGGCAATGTCTTACCTGCTCACTGTGAGGCAATGTTTTACCTGCTCATTGTGAGGGAATATCTTACCTCCCCATTGTGAGGCAATGTCTTACCTGCTCATTGTGAGGCAATGTCTTACCTGCTCATTGTGAGGAAATGTCTTACCTTCTCATTGTGAGGCAATGTGTTACTTGCTCATTGTGAGGCAATGTCTTACCTGCTCATTGTGAGGCAATGTCTTACCTGCTCATTGTGAGGCAATGTCTTATGTGCTCATTGTGAGGCAATGCCTTACCTGCTAATTGTGAGGCAATGACTTACCATCTCATTTTGAGGCAATGCTTTACCTGCTCATTGTGAGGCAATGTCTTACCTGCTCATTGTGCCGCAATGTCTTACCTGCTCATTGTGAGGCAATGTCATACCTGCTCATTGTGAGGCAATGTCTTACTTGCTCATTGTGAGGCAATGTTTTACCTGCTTACTGTGAGGCAATTCCTTTCCTGCTCAATGTTAGACAATGCCTTACCTGCTCATTGTGAGGCAATGTTTTACCTGCTCATTGTGAGGAAATGTCTTAGCTGGTGATTGTGTGGTAATGTCTAACATGCTCATTGTTAGGCAATGTCTTACCTGTTCATTGTGAGGCAATGCCTTACCTGCTCATTGTGAGGCAATGTCTTATGTCCTCACTGTGAGGCAATGTCTTACCTTCTCATTGTGAGGCAATGCCTTACCTGCTCAGTGTGAGGCAATGTCTTACCTGCTCATTGTGAGGCAATGTCTTACCTGCTCATTGTGAGGCAATGTCATACCTGCTCATTGTGAGGCAATGTCTTACTTGCTCATTGTGAGGCAATGTCTTACCTGCTCATTGTGAGGCAATGCCTTACCTGCTGATTGTGAGGCAATGTCTTACTTGATCATTGTGAGGCAATGTCTTACCTGCTAACTGTGAGGCAATTCCTTTCCTGCTCACTGTTAGCTAATGCCTTACCTGCTCATTATGAGGCAATGTTTTACCTGCTCATTGTTTGGAAATGTCTTAGATGGTGATTGTGTGGTAATGTCTAAGATGCTCATTGTGAGGCAATGTCTTACCTGTTCATTGTGAGGCAATGCCTTACCTGCTCATTGTGAGGCAATGTCTTACCTGCTCACTGTGAGGCAATGTCTTACATGCTTATTGTGAGGCCATGTCTTACCTGCTCATTGTGAGGCAATGCCTTACCTGCTCATTGTGAGGCAAAGCCTTACCTGCTCATTGTGAGGCAATGTCTTACCTGCTCATTGTGAGGCAATGTCTTACCTGCTCATTGTGAGGAAATGTCTTAGCTGGTGATTGTGTGGTAATGTCTAACATGCTCATTGTTAGGCAATGTCTTACCTGTTCATTGTGAGGCAATGCCTTACCTGCTCATTGTGAGGCAATGTCTTACCTCCTCACTGTGATGCAATGTATTACCTTCTCATTGTGAGGCAATGGCTTAACTGCTCATTGTGAGCAAATGTCTTACCTGCTCATTGTGAGCCAATGTCTTACCTGCTCAATTGAGACAATGTCATAACTGCTCATTGTGAGGCAATGTCTTACTTGCTCATTGTGAGGCAATGTCTTACCTGCTCACTGTGAGGCAATTCCTTTCCTGCTCACTGTTAGGCAATGCCTTACCTGCTGATTGTGAGGCAATGCCTTACCTGATCATTGTTAGGCAATGTCTTAACTGCTCATTGTGAGGACATGTCTTAGCTAGTGATTGTGTGGTAATGTCTAACATGCTCATTGTGAGGCATTGTCTTACCTGCTAACTGTGAGGCAATGTCTTACCTGCTCACTGTGAGACAATTCCTTTCCTGCTAATTGTGAGGCAATGCCTTACCTGCTCATTGTGAGGAAATGTCTTAACTGCTCATTGTGAGGAATTGTCTTACCTGCTCATTGTGAGTCAATGTCTTACCTGCTCATTGTGAGGCAATGTCTTACCTGCTCATTGTGAGGCAATGCCTTACGTGCTCATTGTGAGGCAATGTCTTACCTGCTCATTGTGAGGCAATGCCTTACCTGCTCATTGTGAGGCAATGTCTTACCTGCTCATTTTGAGGCAATGTCTTACCTGCTCATTGTTCGTCAATGTCTTACCTACTCATTGTTCGGCAATGTCATACCTGCTCATTCTGAGGCAATGTCTTACTTGCTCATTGTGAGGCAATGTCTTACCTGATCACTGTGAGGCAATTCCTTTCCTGCTCACTGTTAGGCAATGCCTTACCTGCTCATTGTGAGGCAATGTTTTACCTGCTCATTGTGAGGAAATGTCTTAGCTGGTGATTGTGTGGTAATGTCTAACATGCTCATTGTTAGGCAATGTCTTACCTGTTCATTGTGAGGCAATGCCTTACCTGCTCATTGTGAGGAAATGTCTTATGTCCTCACTGTGAGGCAATGTCTTACCTTCTCATTGTGAGGCAATGTATTACCTGCTCATTGTGAGGAAATGTCTTACCTGCTCATTGTGAGTCAATGTCTTACCTGCTCATTGTGAGGCAATGTCTTACCTGCTCATTGTGAGGCAATGCCTTACCTGCTCATTGGGAGGCAATGTCTTACCTGCTCATTGTGAGGCAGTTTCTTACCTGCTCATTGTGAGGCAATGTCATACCTGCTAATTCTGAGGCAATGTCTTACTTGCTCATTCTGAGGCAATGTCTTACCTGCTCACTGTGAGGCAATTCCTTTCCTGCTCACTGTTAGGCAATGCCTTACCTGCTCATTATGAGGCAATGTTTTACCTGCTCATTGTTTGGAAATGTCTTAGATGGTGATTGTGTGGTAATGTCTAAGATGCTCATTGTGAGGCAATGTCTTACCTGTTCATTGTGAGGCAATGCCTTACCTGCTCATTGTGAGGCAATGTCTTACCTGCTCACTGTGAGGCAATGTCTTACATGCTTATTGTGAGGCCATGTCTTACCTGCTCATTGTGATGCAATTTCTTACTTATTCACTGTGAGGCATTGTCTTACATGCTCTTTGTGTGGCAAAGTCTTATCTGCTCACTGGGAGACAATATCTTACCTGCTCACTGTGAGGCAATATCTTACATGCTTATTGTGAGGCAATGTCTTACCTGCTCATTAAGTGGCAATTTCTTAACTGCTCACTGTGAGGCAATCCCTTACCTGCTCATTGTGAGGCAAAGTCTTATCTGCTCATTGTGAGGCAATATCTTAGCTGGTGATTGTGAGGCAATGTCTTACCAGCTCATTGTGAGGCAATGCCTTACCTAATCATTGTGAGTCAATGCCTTACCTGCTCATTATGAGGCAATGTCTTACCTTCTCATTGTGAGGCAATGTCTTACCTGCTGATTGTGAGGCAATGTCTTACCTGATCATTGTGAGGCATTGTCTTACGTGCTCATTGTGAGGCAATGTCTTACCTGATAACTGTGAGGCAATGTCTTACCTGATCATTGTAAGGCAATGTCTTACCTGCTCACTGTGAGGCAATTCCTTTCCTGCTCACAGTGACGCAATGTCTTACCTGCTCATTGTGAGGCAATGTCTTACCTGCTCATTGTGAGGCAATGCCTTACCTGCTCATTGTGAGCCAATGCCTTACCTGCTCATTGTGAGGCAATGTCTTACCTGCTCACTGTGAGGCAATGTCTTACATGCTTATTGTGAGGCCATGTCTTACCTGCTCATTTTGATGCAATTTTTTACCTATTCACTGTGAGGCATTGTCTTACATCCTCATTTTGCTGCAATGGCTTATCTGCTCAATGTGAGACAATGTCTTACCTGCTCACTGTGAGGCAACATCTTACAGGCTTATTGTGAGGTAATTTCTTACCTGCTCATTGTGTGGCAATTTCTTAACTGCTCACTGTGAGGCAATGCCTTACCTGCTCATTGTGAGGCAAAGTCTTATCTGCTCATTGTGAGGCAATATCTTAGCTGGTGATTGTGAGTCAATGCCTTACCAGCTCATTGTGAGGCAATGCCTTACCTCCTCATTGTGAGGCAATGCCTTACCTGCTCATTATGAGGTAATGTCTTACCTTCTCATTGTGAGTCAATGTCTTACCTGCTCATTGTGAGGCAATGCCTTATCTGCTCATTGTGAGGCAATGTCTTACCTGCTCATTGTGAGGCAATGTCTTACCTGCTCATTGTGAGGCATTGTCTTACCTACTCATTGTGAGGCAATGTGTTACCTGCTCATTGTGAGGAAATCTCTTACCTGCTCATTGTGAGGCAATGTCTTACCTGCTCACTGTGAGGCATTGTCTTACCTGCTCTTTGTGCAGCAATGTCTTATCTGCTCACTGTGAGAAAATGTCTTACCTGGTCACTGTGAATCAACATCTTACATGCTTACTGTGAGGCAATGACTTACCTGCTCATTGTGTTTCCATTTCTTAACTGCTCACTGTGAGGCAATGTCTTACCATCTCATTGTGAGGCAATGTCTTACCTGCTCACTGTGAGGCAATGTCTTACCTTCTCATTGTGAGGCAATGTATTACCTGCTCATTGTGAGACAAAGTCTTATCTGCTCATTGTGAGGCAATGTCTAAACTGCTCATTGTGAGGCATTGTCTTACCTGCTCATTGTGAGGCAATGTCTTACAAGTTAATTGTGGGGCAATGTCTTACCTTCACATTGTGAGGCAATTCCTTACCAGCTCAATGTGAGGCAATGTCTTACCTGCTCATTGTGAGGCAATTTCTTACCTCCTCATTGAGAGGCAATGTCTTACCTCCTCATTGTGAGTCAATGTCTTACCTGCTCATTATGAGGCAATGCCTTAAATGCTCATTGTGAGGAAATGTCTTACCTGCTCATCATAAGACAATTTCTTACCTCCTCATTGAAAGGCAATGTCTTACCTGCTAATTGTGAGGCAATTTCTTACCTCCTCATTTAGAGGTAATTTCTTATTTGTTCATTGTGAGTAAATGTCTTACCTTCTCTTTATGAGGCAATGTCTTACCTGCTCATTGTGAGGCATTGTCTTACCTGCTCATTGTGATGCAATGCCTTACCTGCTCATTGTGAGGCAATTCCTTATCTGCTCATTGTGAAGTAATGTCTTACCTCCTCATTGAGAGGCAATGTCTTACCTGCTCATTGTGAGTCAATGTCTTACCTGCTCATTGTGAGGCAATGTCTTACCTGCACATTGTGAGGCAATGTCTTAACTGCTCATTGTGAGGAAATGTCTTAACTGCTCATTGTGAGGCATTGTCTTACCTGCTCATTGTGAGACAATGTCTTACCTCCTCATTGTGAGTCAATGTGTTACCTGATGATTGTGGGGCAATGTCTTACCTGCTCATTGTGTGGCAATGTCTTACCATGCTCATTGTGAGGCAATGTCGTACTGCTCACTTTGAGGCAATGTCTTACATGTTCATTGTGAGGCAATGTCTTACCTGCTCATTGTGAGGCATTGTCTTACCTTCTCATTGTGAGGAAATGTCTTACCTGCTCATTGTGAAGCTATGTCTTACCTGATCATTGTCATGAAATGTCTTACCTGCTCATCTTGAGGCAATGTCTTACCTGCTCTTTGTGAAGTAATGTCTTACCTGCTCACTGTGAGGCAATGTCTTACCTGCTCACTGTTAGGCAATGTCTTACCTGATCATTGTGAGGCAATGTCTTACCTGCTCATTGAGAGCCAATTTCTTACCTGCTCACTGTGAGGCAATGTCTTAACTGCTCACTTTGAGACAATGTCTTACCTGATCATTGTGAAGAAATGTCTTACCTGCTCACTGTTTGGCAATGTCTTACCTGCTCATTGTAAGGCAATGTCCTACCTGCTCATTGTGAGGCAATGCATTACCTGCTCATTGTGAGGCAATGCATTACCTGCTCATTGTGAGGCAATGTCTTACCTGCTCATTGTGAGGCAATTTCTTACCTCCTCATTGAGAGTCAATGTCTTACCTGCTCATTGTGAGGCAATGCCTAACCTGCTCTTTGTGAGGCAATGTCTTACCTGCTCATTGTATCAATTTCTTACCTGCTCTTTGTGAGGCAATGCCTTACCAGCTAATTGTGAGGCATTGTCTTACCTGGTCATTGTGAGGCAATGACTTACCTGCTCATAGTGATGCAATTCCTTAACTGCTCATTGTGAGGCAATGCCTTACCAGCTAATTGTGAGGCAATGTCTTACCAGCTCATTATGAGGCAATGTTTTAGCTGGTGATTGTGAGACAATGCCTTACCTGCACATTGTTTGGCAATGCCTTATCTCCTCATTGTGAGGCAATGCCTTACCTGCTCATTATGAGTTAATGTCTTACCTGCTCATTGTGAGTCAATGTCTTACCTGCTCATTATGAGGCAATGTCTTACCTGCTCATTGTGAGGCATTGTCTTACCTGCTCATTTTGTGGCAATGTCTTAGCTGGTGATTGTGAGACAATGCCTTACCTGCACATTGTTTGGCAATGCCTTATCTCCTCATTGTGAGGCAGTGCCTTACCTGTTCATTATGAGGGAATGTCTTACGTGCTCATTGTGAGTCAATGTCTTACCTGCTCATTGTGAGGCAATGTCTTACCTGCTCATTATGAGGCATTTCCTTACCTGCTCATTGTGAGGCAATGTCTTATCTGCTCATTGTGAGGCAATGTCTTAACTGCTCATTGTGAGGCAATGACTTACCTGCTCATTGTGAGGCAATGCCTTACCTGTTTATTGTGAGGCAATACCTTACCTGCTCACTGTGAAGCAATGTCTTACCAGCTCATTGTGAGGCAATGTCTTATCTTCTCATAGTGAGGCAATGTCTTAGTTGCTCATTGTGAGGCAATGTCTTACCTGCTCATTGTGAGGCAATGTCTTACCTGTTCATTGTGAGGCAATGCCTTACCTGCTCATTGTCAGACATTGCCTTACCTGCTCATGGTGAGGCAATGTTTTACCTGATCATTGTGTGCCAATGTCTTAGCTTGTGATTGTGTGGTAATGTCTTACCTGCTCATTGTGAGGCAATGTCTTATCTGCTCACTGTGAGGCAATGTCTTACCTGCTCATTGTGCTGCCATGTCTTACCTGCTTACTGTGAGGCAATGTCTTACCTGCTCATTGTGAGGCTATATCTTACCTTCTCAGTGAGAGGCAATGTCTTACCTGCTCATTATGAGGCAATTTCTTACATCCTCATTGAGAGGCAATTTCTTACCTGCTCATTGTGAGGCAATTTCTTACCTCCTCATTGAGAGGCAATGACTTACCTGCTCATTGTGAGGCAATGCCTTACCTGTTTATTGTGAGGCAATACCTTACCTGCTCACTGTGAAGCAATGTCTTACCTGCTCATTGTGAGGCAATGTCTTACCTTCTCATAGTGAGGCAATGTCTTACTTGCTCATTGTTAGGCAATGTCTTACCTGCTCATTGTGAGGCAATGTCTTACCTGCTCATTGTGAGTCAATGCCTTACCTGCTCATTGTGATGCAATGCCTTACCTGCTTACTGTGATGGAATGCCTTATCTGCTCATTGGGAGGCAATTTCTTACTTCCTCATTGAAAGGCAATGTCTTACCTGCTCATTGTGAGTCAATGTCTTACCTGCTCATTGTCAGGCAATGTCTTACCTGCTCATTGAGAGGTAATGCCTTACCTGCTCATTGTAAGGCAATGTCTTACCTGCTCATTGTGAGGCAATTTCTTACCTCCTCATTGAGAGGCAATGTCTTACCTGCTCATTGTGAGTCAATGTCTTACCTTCTCGTTGTGAGGCAATGTCTTACCTGCTCATTATGAGGCATTTCCTTACCTGCTCATTGTGAGGCAATGTCTTATCTGCTCATTGTGAGGCAATGTCTTAACTGCTCATTGTGAGGCAATGACTTACCTGCTCATAGTGATGCAATTCCTTAACTGCTCATTGTGAGGCAATGCCTTACCAGCTAATTGTGAGGCAATGTCTTACCTGCTCATTATGAGGCAATGTTTTAGCTGGTGATTGTGAGACAATGCCTTACCTGCACATTGTTTGGCAATGCCTTATCTCCTCATTGTGAGGCAATGCCTTACCTGCTCATTATGAGTTAATGTCTTACCTGCTCATTGTGAGTCAATGTCTTACCTGCTCATTATGAGGCAATGTCTTACCTGCTCATTGTGAGGCATTGTCTTACCTGCTCATTTTGTGGCAATGTCTTAGCTGGTGATTGTGAGACAATGCCTTACCTGCACATTGTTTGGCAATGCCTTATCTCCTCATTGTGAGGCAGTGCCTTACCTGTTCATTATGAGGGAATGTCTTACGTGCTCATTGTGAGTCAATGTCTTACCTGCTCATTGTGAGGCAATGTCTTACCTGCTCATTATGAGGCATTTCCTTACCTGCTCATTGTGAGGCAATGTCTTATCTGCTCATTGTGAGGCAATGTCTTAACTGCTCATTGTGAGGCAATGACTTACTTGCTCATTGTGAGGCAATGCCTTACCTGTTTATTGTGAGGCAATACCTTACCTGCTCACTGTGAAGCAATGTCTTACCAGCTCATTGTGAGGCAATGTCTTATCTTCTCATAGTGAGGCAATGTCTTACTTGCTCATTGTGAGGCAATGTCTTACCTGCTCATTGTGAGGCAATGTCTTACCTGTTCATTGTGAGGCATTGTCTTACCTGCTCATTTTGTGGCAATGTCTTAGCTGGTGATTGTGAGACAATGCCTTACCTGCACATTGTTTGGCAATGCCTTATCTCCTCATTGTGAGGCAGTGCCTTACCTGTTCATTATGAGGGAATGTCTTACGTGCTCATTGTGAGTCAATGTCTTACCTGCTCATTGTGAGGCAATGTCTTACCTGCTCATTATGAGGCATTTCCTTACCTGCTCATTGTGAGGCAATGTCTTATCTGCTCATTGTGAGGCAATGTCTTAACTGCTCATTGTGAGGCAATGACTTACCTGCTCATTGTGAGGCAATGCCTTACCTGTTTATTGTGAGGCAATACCTTACCTGCTCACTGTGAAGCAATGTCTTACCAGCTCATTGTGAGGCAATGTCTTATCTTCTCATAGTGAGGCAATGTCTTAGTTGCTCATTGTGAGGCAATGTCTTACCTGCTCATTGTGAGGCAATGTCTTACCTGTTCATTGTGAGGCAATGCCTTACCTGCTCATTGTCAGACATTGCCTTACCTGCTCATGGTGAGGCAATGTTTTACCTGATCATTGTGTGCCAATGTCTTAGCTTGTGATTGTGTGGTAATGTCTTACCTGCTCATTGTGAGGCAATGTCTTATCTGCTCACTGTGAGGCAATGTCTTACCTGCTCATTGTGCTGCCATGTCTTACCTGCTTACTGTGAGGCAATGTCTTACCTGCTCATTGTGAGGCTATATCTTACCTTCTCAGTGAGAGGCAATGTCTTACCTGCTCATTATGAGGCAATTTCTTACATCCTCATTGAGAGGCAATTTCTTACCTGCTCATTGTGAGGCAATTTCTTACCTCCTCATTGAGAGGCAATGACTTACCTGCTCATTGTGAGGCAATGCCTTACCTGCTCATTGTGAGGCAATGTCTTACCTTCTCATAGTGAGGCAATGTCTTACTTGCTCATTGTTAGGCAATGTCTTACCTGCTCATTGTGAGGCAATGTCTTACCTGCTCATTGTGAGTCAATGCCTTACCTGCTCATTGTGATGCAATGCCTTACCTGCTTACTGTGATGGAATGCCTTATCTGCTCATTGGGAGGCAATTTCTTACTTCCTCATTGAAAGGCAATGTCTTACCTGCTCATTGTGAGTCAATGTCTTACCTGCTCATTGTCAGGCAATGTCTTACCTGCTCATTGAGAGGTAATGCCTTACCTGCTCATTGTAAGGCAATGTCTTACCTGCTCATTGTGAGGCAATTTCTTACCTCCTCATTGAGAGGCAATGTCTTACCTGCTCATTGTGAGTCAATGTCTTACCTTCTCATTGTGAGGCAATGTCTTACCAGCTCATTGTGAGGCAATGTCTAAACTGCTCATTGTGAGGCAATGTCTTACCTGCTCATTGTGGGGCAATGCCTTACCTGCTAATTGTGATGCAATATCTTACATTTTCATAGTGAGGAAATGTCTTACTTGCTCATTGTGAGGCAATGTTTTACCTGCTCATTGTGAGGCAATGTCTTACCTGCTCATTGTGAGGCAATGTCTTACCTTCTCATATTGAGGCAATGTCTTACTTGCTCATTGTGAGGCAATGTCTTACCTGCTCATTGTGAGGCAATGTCTTACCTGTTCATTGTGAGGCAATGCCTTACCTGCTCATTGTGAGACATTGCCTTACCTGCTCATTGTGAGGCAATGTTTTACCTGATCATTGTGTGCCAATGTCTTAGCTGGTGATTGTGTGGAAATGTCTAACATGCTCATTGTGAGTCAATGTCTTACCTGCTCATTGTGAGGCAATGCATTACCTGCTCATTGTGAGGCAATGTCTTACCTGCTCACTGTGAGGCAATGCCTTACCTGCTCACTGTGAGGCAATGCCTTACCTGCTCACTGTGAGGCAATGTCTTACCTTCTTATTGTGAGGCAATGTATTACCTGCTCATTGTAATGCAGTGTCTTTCCTGCTCACTGTGAGGGAATGTCTTACCTGCTCATTGTGAGGCAATGTCTTACCTGGTTATTGTGAGGCAATGTCTTACCTGCTCATTGTGAGGCAATATCTAACCTCCTCATTGAGAGGCAATGTTTTACCTGCTCATTGTGAGGCAATGTCTTACCAGCTCATTGTGAGGCAATGTCTTACCTGCTCATTTTGAGGCAATGTCTTACCTGCTCATTGTGAGGCTATGTCTTACCTGCTAATTGTGAGGCAATGTTTTACCTGCTCATTGTAAGGCAATGCCTTACCTGCTCACTGTGAGGCAATGTCTTACCTGCTCATTGTGAGGCAATGTCTTACCTGCTCATTGTGAGGCAATGCCTTACCTGCTCATTGTCAGACATTGCCTTATCTGCTCATGGTGAGGCAATGTTTTACCTGATCATTGTGTGCCAATGTCTTAGCTTGTGATTGTGTGGTAATGTCTTACCTGCTCATTGTGAGGCAATGTCTTATCTGCTCACTGTGAGGCAATGTCTTACCTGCTCATTGTGCGGCCATGTCTTACCTGCTTACTGTGAGGCAATGTCTTACCTGCTCATTGTGAGGCTATATCTTACCTTCTCAGTGAGAGGCAATGTCTTACCTGCTCATTATGAGGCAATTTCTTACATCCTCATTGAGAGGCAATTTCTTACCTGCTCATTGTGAGGCAATTTCTTACCTCCTCATTGAGAGGCAATGACTTACCTGCTCATTGTGAGGCAATGCCTTACCTGTTTATTGTGAGGCAATACCTTACCTGCTCACTGTGAAGCAATGTCTTACCTGCTCATTGTGAGGCAATGTCTTACCTTCTCATAGTGAGGCAATGTCTTACTTGCTCATTGTTAGGCAATGTCTTACCTTATCATTGTGAGGCAATATCTTACCTCCTCATTGAGAGGCAATGTCTTACCTGCTCATTGTGAGACAATGTGTTACCTGCTCACTGTGAGGCAATGCCTTACTTGCTCACTTTGAGGGAATGACTTACCTGATCATTGTGAGAAAATGTCTAACCAGCTCATTGTGAGGCAATGTCTTAATTGTTCATTGCGAGTAAATGTCTTACCTGCTCATTATGAGGCAATGCCTTACCTGCTCATTGTGAGGCAATGTCTTACTGGCTCATTGTGAGGCAATGTCTTACCTGCTCACTGTGAGGCAATATCTTACCGGCTCACTGTGAGGCAAAGCCTCACCTGCTCAATGTGAGTCAATGCCTTACATGGTCATAGTGAGGCAATGTCTAACCAGCTAATTTTGAGGCAATGTCATAAATGCTCATATTGAGAAAATGACTTACCTGCTCATTATGAGGCAATGTCTTACATGCTCATTTTGAGGAAATGTCTCACCTGCTCATTGTGAGGGAGGCAATGTCTTACCTCCTCACTGTGAGGCAATGCTTTTCTCCTCACTGTGATGCAAAGTCTTATCTGCTTACTGTGAGGCAATGTTTTACCTGCTCATTGTGAGGCAATGTATTACCTGCTCATTGTGAGGCAATGTCTTACCTGCTCATTGTGAGGCAATGTCGTACCTGCTCATTGTGAGGCAATGTGTTACTTGCTCATTGTGAGTAAATGTCTTACCTGCTAATTGTGAGGCAATGTCTTACCTGCTCATTGTGAGGCAATGTCTTATGTGCTCATTGTGAGGCAATGCTTTACCTGCTAATTGTGAGGCAATGACTTACCTTCTCATTTTGAGGCAGTGCTTTACCTGCTCATTGTAAGGCAATGCCTTACCTGCTCTTTTTGAGGCAATGTCTTACCTGCTCATTGTGAGGAAATGTCTTACCTGATCATTGTGTGGTAATGCCTTCCGTGCTCATTGTGAGGCAATGTCTTACCTGCTCACTGTGAGGCAATGTCTTACCTGCTCATTGTGAGGTAATATCTTACCTCCGCATTGTGAGGCAATGTCTTACCTGCTCATTGTGAGGCAATGTCTTACCTGCTCATTGTGAGGAAATGTCTTACCTTCTCATTGTGAGGCAATGTGTTACTTGCTCATTGTGAGGAAATGTCTTACCTGCTCATTGTGAGGCAATGTCTTACCTGCTCATTGTGAGGCAAAGTCTTACCTGCTCATTGTGAGGCAATGCCTTACCTGCTAATTGTGAGGCAATGACTTACCATCTCATTTTGAGGCAATGCTTTACCTGCTCATTGTAAGGCAATGCCTTACCTGCTCTTTTTGAGGCAATGTCTTACCTGCTCATTGTGAGGCAATGTCTTACCTGATGATTGTGTGGCAATGCCTTCCGTGCTCATTGTGAGGCAATGTCTTACCTGCTCACTGTGAGGCAATGTCTTACCTGCGCATTGTGAGGCAATGTCTAACCAGTTCATTGTTAGACAATGTCTAACCAGCTCTATGTGAGACAATGTCTTAATTGCTCATTGTGAGGAAATGTCTTACTACTCATTATGAGGAAATGTCTTACCTGCTCATTGTGAGGCAATGTCTTACCTGCTCATTGTGAGGCAATGTCTTACCTGATCATGGTGAGGCAATGTCTTACCTGCTCATGGTGAGGCAATGTCTTACCTGCTCATTGTGAGGCAATCTCTTACCTGCTCACTGTGAGGCAATGCCTTACTTGCTCACTGTGAGGCAATGACTTACCTGCTCATTGTGAGGCAATGTCTTACCAGCTCATTGTGAGGCAATGTCTTAATTTTTCATTGTGAGTAAATGTCTTACCTGCTCATTATGAGGCAATGTCTTACCTGCTCATTGTGAGTCAATGTTTTACCTGCTCATTGTGAGCCAGTGTCTTACCTGCTCATTGTGAGTCAATGCCTTACCTGCTCATTGTGATGCAATGCCTTACCTGCTTACTGTGATGGAATGCCTTATCTGCTCATTGGGAGGCAATTTCTTACTTCCTCATTGAAAGGCAATGTCTTACCTGCTCATTGTGAGTCAATGTCTTATCTGCTCATTGTCAGGCAATGTCTTACCTGCTCATTGAGAGGTAATGCCTTACCTGCTCATTGTGAGGCAATGTCTTACCTGCTCATTGTGAGGCAATTTCTTACCTCCTCATTGAGAGGCAATGTCTTACCTGCTCATTGTGAGTCAATGTCTTACCTTCTCATTGTGAGGCAATGTCTTACCAGCTCATTGTGAGGCAATGTCTAAACTGCTCATTGTGAGGCAATGTCTTACCTGCTCATTGTGGGGCAATGCCTTACCTGCTAATTGTGATGCAATGTCTTACATCTTCATAGTGAGGAAATGTCTTACTTGCTCATTGTGAGGCAATGTTTTACCTGCTCATTGTGAGGCAATGTCTTACCTGCTCCCTGTGAGGCAATGTCTTACCTGCTCACTGTGAGGCAATATCTTACCTGATCATTGTGAAGCAATGTCTTACCAGCTCACTGTGAGGCAATGTCTTACCTGCTCACTGTGAGGCATTGTCTTACCTGCTCATTGTGAGGCAATGTTTTACCTGCTCATTGTGAGGCAATGTCTTACCTTTACATTGTGAGGCAATGCCTTACCAGCTCATTGTGAGTCAATGTCTTACCTGCTCATTGTGTGGCAATTTCTTACCTCCTCATTGAGAGGCAATGTCTTACCTGCTCATTGTGAGGCAATGTCTTACCTGCTCATTGTGAGGCAATGTGTTACCTGCTCATCATGAGACAATTTCTTGCCTCCTCATTGAGAGGCAATGTCTTACCTGCTAATTTTGAGGCAATTTCTTACCTCCTCATTGACAGGCAATGTCTTACCTGTTCATTGTGAGTAAATGTCTTACCTTCTCTTTGTGAGGCAATGTCTTACCTGCTCACTGTGAGGCAGTGTCTTACCTCCTCATTGAGAGGCAATGCCTTTCCTGCTCATTGTGATGCAATGTTTTACTTCATCATTGTGAAGAAATGTCTTAGCTGGTAATTGTGTGGTAATGTCTAACATGCTTATTATGAGGCAATGTCTTACCTGCTCATTGTGAGGGAATGTCTTACCTCCCCATTGTGAGGCAATGTCTTACCTGCTCATTGTGAGGCATTGTCTTACCTGCTCATTGTGAGGAAATGTCTTACCTGTTCATTGAGAGGCAATGTCTTACCTTATCATTGTGAGGCAATATCTTACCTCCTCATTGAGAGGCAATGTCTTACCTGCTCATTGTGAGACAATGTGTTACCTGCTCACTGTGAGGCAATGCCTTACTTGCTCACTGTGAGGCAATGACTTACCTGATCATTGTGAGAAAATGTCTAACCAGCTCATTGTGAGGCAATGTCTTAATTGTTCATTGCGAGTAAATGTCTTACCTGCTCATTATGAGGCAATGCCTTACCTGCTCATTGTGAGGCAATGTCTTACTGGCTCATTGTGAGGCAATGTCTTACCTGCTCACTGTGAGGCAATATCTTACGGGCTCACTGTGAGGCAAAGCCTCACCTGCTCAATGTGAGTCAATGCCTTACATGGTCATAGTGAGGCAATGTCTAACCAGCTCATTTTGAGGCAATGTCATAAATGCTCATATTGAGAAAATGACTTACCTGCTCATTATGAGGCAATGTCTTACATGCTTATTTTGAGGAAATGTCTCACCTGCTCATTGTGAGGGAGGCAATGTCTTACCTCCTCACTGTGAGGCAATGCTTTTCTCCTCACTGTGATGCAACGTCTTACCTGCTTACTGTGAGGCAATGTCTTACCTGCTCATTGTGAGGCAATGTATTACCTGCTCATTGTGAGGCAATGTCTTACCTGCTCATTGTGAGGCAATGTCTTACCTGCTCATTGTGAGGCAATGTGTTACTTGCTCATTGTGAGGCAATGTCTTACCTGCTCATTGTGAGGAAATGTCTTACCTTCTCATTATGAGGCAATGTGTTACTTGCTCATTGTGAGGAAATGTCTTACCTGCTCATTGTGAGGCAATGTCTTACCTGCTCATTGTGAGGCAATGTCTTACGTGCTCATTGTGAGGCAATGCCTTACCTGCTAATTGTGAGGCAATGACTTACCATCTCATTTTGAGGCAATGCTTTACCTGCTCATTGTAAGGCAATGCCTTACCTGCTCTTTTTGAGGCAATGTCCTACCTGCTCATTGTGAGGCAATGTCTTACCTTATGATTGTGTGGCAATGCCTTCCGTGCTCATTGTGAGGCAATGTCTTACCTGCTAATTGTGAGGCAATGACTTACCATCTCATTTTGAGGCAATGCTTTACCTGCTCATTGTAAGGCAATGCCTTACCTGCTCACTGTGAGGCAATGTCTTACCTGCGCATTGTGAGGCAATGTCTAACCAGTTCATTGTTAGACAATGTCTAACCAGCTCTATGTGAGACAATGTCTTAATTGCTCATTGTGAGGAAATGTCTTACCTACTCATTATGAGGAAATGTCTTACCTGCTCATTGTGAGGCAATGTCTTACCTGCTCATTGTGAGGCAATGTCTTACCTGATCATGGTGAGGCAATGTCTTACCTGCTCATGGTGAGGCAATGTCTTACCTGCTCATTGTGAGGCAATCTCTTACCTGCTCACTGTGAGGCAATGCCTTACTTGCTCACTGTGAGGCAATGACTTACCTGCTCATTGTGAGGCAATGTCTTACCAGCTCATTGTGAGGCAATGTCTTAATTTTTCATTGTGAGTAAATGTCTTACCTGCTCATTATGAGGCAATGTCTTACCTGCTCATTGTGAGTCAATGTTTTACCTGCTCATTGTGAGCCAGTGTCTTACCTGCTCATTGTGAGTCAATGCCTTACCTGCTCATTGTGATGCAATGCCTTACCTGCTTACTGTGATGGAATGCCTTATCTGCTCATTGGGAGGCAATTTCTTACTTCCTCATTGAAAGGCAATGTCTTACCTGCTCATTGTGAGTCAATGTCTTACCTGCTCATTGTCAGGCAATGTCTTACCTGCTCATTGAGAGGTAATGCCTTACCTGCTCATTGTGAGGCAATGTCTTACCTGCTCATTGTGAGGCAATTTCTTACCTCCTCATTGAGAGGCAATGTCTTACCTGCTCATTGTGAGTCAATGTCTTACCTTCTCATTGTGAGGCAATGTCTTACCAGCTCATTGTGAGGCAATGTCTAAACTGCTCATTGTGAGGCAATGTCTTACCTGCTCATTGTGGGGCAATGCCTTACCTGCTAATTGTGATGCAATGTCTTACATCTTCATAGTGAGGAAATGTCTTACTTGCTCATTGTGAGGCAATGTCTTACCTGCTCATTGTGAGGCAATGTCTTACCTGCTCACTGTGAGGCAATGTCTTACCTGCTCACTGTGAGGCAATATCTTACCTGATCATTGTGAAGCAATGTCTTACCAGCTCACTGTGAGGCAATGTCTTACCTGCTCACTGTGAGGCATTGTCTTACCTGCTCATTGTGAGGCAATGTTTTACCTGCTCATTGTGAGGCAATGTCTTACCTTCACATTGTGAGGCAATGCCTTACCAGCTCATTGTGAGTCAATGTCTTACCTGCTCATTGTGAGGCAATTTCTTACCTCCTCATTGAGAGGCAATGTCTTACCTGCTCATTGTGAGGCAATGTCTTACCTGCTCATTGTGAGGCAATGTGTTACCTGCTCATCATGAGACAATTTCTTGCCTCCTCATTGAGAGGCAATGTCTTACCTGCTAATTTTGAGGCAATTTCTTACCTCCTCATTGACAGGCAATGTCTTACCTGTTCATTGTGAGTAAATGTCTTACCTTCTCTTTGTGAGGCAATGTCTTACCTGCTCACTGTGAGGCAGTGTCTTACCTCCTCATTGAGAGGCAATGCCTTTCCTGCTCATTGTGATGCAATGTTTTACTTCATCATTGTGAAGAAATGTCTTAGCTGGTAATTGTGTGGTAATGTCTAACATGCTTATTATGAGGCAATGTCTTACCTGCTCATTGTGAGGGAATGTCTTACCTCCCCATTGTGAGGCAATGTCTTACCTGCTCATTGTGAGGCATTGTCTTACCTGCTCATTGTGAGGAAATGTCTTACCTGTTCATTGAGAGGCAATGTCTTACCTTATCATTGTGAGGCAATATCTTACCTCCTCATTGAGAGGCAATGTCTTACCTGCTCATTGTGAGACAATGTGTTACCTGCTCACTGTGAGGCAATGCCTTACTTGCTCACTGTGAGGCAATGACTTACCTGATCATTGTGAGAAAATGTCTAACCAGCTCATTGTGAGGCAATGTCTTAATTGTTCATTGCGAGTAAATGTCTTACCTGCTCATTATGAGGCAATGCCTTACCTGCTCATTGTGAGGCAATGTCTTACTGGCTCATTGTGAGGCAATGTCTTACCTGCTCACTGTGAGGCAATATCTTACGGGCTCACTGTGAGGCAAAGCCTCACCTGCTCAATGTGAGTCAATGCCTTACATGGTCATAGTGAGGCAATGTCTAACCAGCTCATTTTGAGGCAATGTCATAAATGCTCATATTGAGAAAATGACTTACCTGCTCATTATGAGGCAATGTCTTACATGCTTATTTTGAGGAAATGTCTCACCTGCTCATTGTGAGGGAGGCAATGTCTTACCTCCTCACTGTGAGGCAATGCTTTTCTCCTCACTGTGATGCAACGTCTTACCTGCTTACTGTGAGGCAATGTCTTACCTGCTCATTGTGAGGCAATGTATTACCTGCTCATTGTGAGGCAATGTCTTACCTGCTCATTGTGAGGCAATGTCTTACCTGCTCATTGTGAGGCAATGTGTTACTTGCTCATTGTGAGGCAATGTCTTACCTGCTAATTGTGAGGCAATGTCTTACCTGCTCATTGTGAGGCAATGTCTTACGTGCTCATTGTGAGGCAATGCCTTACCTGCTAATTGTGAGGCAATGACTTACCTTCTCATTTTGAGGCAGTGCTTTACCTGCTCATTGTAAGGCAATGCCTTACCTGCTCTTTTTGAGGCAATGTCTTACCTGCTCATTGTGAGGAAATGTCTTACCTGATCATTGTGTGGTAATGCCTTCCGTGCTCATTGTGAGGCAATGTCTTACCTGCTCACTGTGAGGCAATGTTTTACCTGCTCATTGTGAGGGAATATCTTACCTCCCCATTGTGAGGCAATGTCTTACCTGCTCATTGTGAGGCAATGTCTTACCTGCTCATTGTGAGGAAATGTCTTACCTTCTCATTGTGAGGCAATGTGTTACTTGCTCATTGTGAGGCAATGTCTTACCTGCTCATTGTGAGGCAATGTCTTACCTGCTCATTGTGAGGCAATGTCTTATGTGCTCATTGTGAGGCAATGCCTTACCTGCTAATTGTGAGGCAATGACTTACCATCTCATTTTGAGGCAATGCTTTACCTGCTCATTGTAAGGCAATGCCTTACCTGCTCTTTTTGAGGCAATGTCTTACCTGCTCATTGTGAGGCAATGTCTTACCTGATCATTGTGTGGCAATGCCTTCCGTGCTCATTGTGAGGCAATGTCTTACCTGCTCACTGTGAGGCAATGTCTTACCTGCTCATTGTGAGGCAATGTCTAACCAGCTCATTGTTAGACAATGTCTAACCAGCTCTATGTGAGACAATGTCTTACCTGCTCATTGTGAGGAAATGTCTTACCTACTCATTATGAGGAAATGTCTTACCTGCTCATTGTGAGGCAATGTCTTACCTGCTCATTGTGAGGCAATGTCTTACCTGATCATGGTGAGGCAATGTCTTACCTGCTCATGGTGAGGCAATGTCTTACCTGCTCATTGTGAGGCAATCTCTTACCTGCTCACTGTGAGGCAATGCCTTACTTGCTCACTGTGAGGCAATGACTTACCTGCTCATTGTGAGGCAATGTCTTACCAGCTCATTGTGAGGCAATGTCTTAATTTTTCATTGTGAGTAAATGTCTTACCTGCTCATTATGAGGCAATGTCTTACCTGCTCATTGTGAGTCAATGTTTTACCTGCTCATTGTGAGCCAGTGTCTTACCTGCTCATTGTGAGTCAATGCCTTACCTGCTCATTGTGATGCAATGCCTTACCTGCTTACTGTGATGGAATGCCTTATCTGCTCATTGGGAGGCAATTTCTTACTTCCTCATTGAAAGGCAATGTCTTACCTGCTCATTGTGAGTCAATGTCTTACCTGCTCATTGTCAGGCAATGTCTTACCTGCTCATTGAGAGGTAATGCCTTACCTGCTCATTGTGAGGCAATGTCTTACCTGCTCATTGTGAGGCAATTTCTTACCTCCTCATTGAGAGGCAATGTCTTACCTGCTCATTGTGAGTCAATGTCTTACCTTCTCATTGTGAGGCAATGTCTTACCAGCTCATTGTGAGGCAATGTCTAAACTGCTCATTGTGAGGCAATGTCTTACCTGCTCATTGTGGGGCAATGCCTTACCTGCTAATTGTGATGCAATGTCTTACATCTTCATAGTGAGGAAATGTCTTACTTGCTCATTGTGAGGCAATGTTTTACCTGCTCATTGTGAGGCAATGTCTTACCTGCTCCCTGTGAGGCAATGTCTTACCTGCTCACTGTGAGGCAATATCTTACCTGATCATTGTGAAGCAATGTCTTACCAGCTCACTGTGAGGCAATGTCTTACCTGCTCACTGTGAGGCATTGTCTTACCTGCTCATTGTGAGGCAATGTTTTACCTGCTCATTGTGAGGCAATGTCTTACCTTCACATTGTGAGGCAATGCCTTACCAGCTCATTGTGAGTCAATGTCTTACCTGCTCATTGTGTGGCAATTTCTTACCTCCTCATTGAGAGGCAATGTCTTACCTGCTCATTGTGAGGCAATGTCTTACCTGCTCATTGTGAGGCAATGTGTTACCTGCTCATCATGAGACAATTTCTTGCCTCCTCATTGAGAGGCAATGTCTTACCTGCTAATTTTGAGGCAATTTCTTACCTCCTCATTGACAGGCAATGTCTTACCTGTTCATTGTGAGTAAATGTCTTACCTTCTCTTTGTGAGGCAATGTCTTACCTGCTCACTGTGAGGCAGTGTCTTACCTCCTCATTGAGAGGCAATGCCTTTCCTGCTCATTGTGATGCAATGTTTTACTTCATCATTGTGAAGAAATGTCTTAGCTGGTAATTGTGTGGTAATGTCTAACATGCTTATTATGAGGCAATGTCTTACCTGCTCATTGTGAGGGAATGTCTTACCTCCCCATTGTGAGGCAATGTCTTACCTGCTCATTGTGAGGCATTGTCTTACCTGCTCATTGTGAGGAAATGTCTTACCTGTTCATTGAGAGGCAATGTCTTACCTTATCATTGTGAGGCAATATCTTACCTCCTCATTGAGAGGCAATGTCTTACCTGCTCATTGTGAGACAATGTGTTACCTGCTCACTGTGAGGCAATGCCTTACTTGCTCACTGTGAGGCAATGACTTACCTGATCATTGTGAGAAAATGTCTAACCAGCTCATTGTGAGGCAATGTCTTAATTGTTCATTGCGAGTAAATGTCTTACCTGCTCATTATGAGGCAATGCCTTACCTGCTCATTGTGAGGCAATGTCTTACTGGCTCATTGTGAGGCAATGTCTTACCTGCTCACTGTGAGGCAATATCTTACGGGCTCACTGTGAGGCAAAGCCTCACCTGCTCAATGTGAGTCAATGCCTTACATGGTCATAGTGAGGCAATGTCTAACCAGCTCATTTTGAGGCAATGTCATAAATGCTCATATTGAGAAAATGACTTACCTGCTCATTATGAGGCAATGTCTTACATGCTTATTTTGAGGAAATGTCTCACCTGCTCATTGTGAGGGAGGCAATGTCTTACCTCCTCTCTGTGAGGCAATGCTTTTCTCCTCACTGTGATGCAACGTCTTACCTGCTTACTGTGAGGCAATGTCTTACCTGCTCATTGTGAGGCAATGTATTACCTGCTCATTGTGAGGCAATGTCTTACCTGCTCATTGTGAGGCAATGTCTTACCTGCTCATTGTGAGGCAATGTGTTACTTGCTCATTGTGAGGAAATGTCTTACCTGCTAATTGTGAGGCAATGTCTTACCTGCTCATTGTGAGGCAATGTCTTACGTGCTCATTGTGAGGCAATGCCTTACCTGCTAATTGTGAGGCAATGACTTACCTTCTCATTTTGAGGCAGTGCTTTACCTGCTCATTGTAAGGCAATGCCTTACCTGCTCTTTTTGAGGCAATGTCTTACCTGCTCATTGTGAGGAAATGTCTTACCTGATCATTGTGTGGTAATGCCTTCCGTGCTCATTGTGAGGCAATGTCTTACCTGCTCACTGTGAGGCAATGTCTTACCTGCTCACTGTGAGGCAATGTTTTACCTGCTCATTGTGAGGGAATATCTTACCTCCCCATTGTGAGGCAATGTCTTACCTGCTCATTGTGAGGCAATGTCTTACCTGCTCATTGTGAGGAAATGTCTTACCTTCTCATTGTGAGGCAATGTGTTACTTGCTCATTGTGAGGCAATGTCTTACCTGCTCATTGTGAGGCAATGTCTTACCTGCTCATTGTGAGGCAATGTCTTATGTGCTCATTGTGAGGCAATGCCTTACCTGCTAATTGTGAGGCAATGACTTACCATCTCATTTTGAGGCAATGCTTTACCTGCTCATTGTAAGGCAATGCCTTACCTGCTCTTTTTGAGGCAATGTCTTACCTGCTCATTGTGAGGCAATGTCTTACCTGATCATTGTGTGGCAATGCCTTCCGTGCTCATTGTGAGGCAATGTCTTACCTGCTCACTGTGAGGCAATGTCTTACCTGCTCATTGTGAGGCAATGTCTAACCAGCTCATTGTTAGACAATGTCTAACCAGCTCTATGTGAGACAATGTCTTACCTGCTCATTGTGAGGAAATGTCTTACCTACTCATTATGAGGAAATGTCTTACCTGCTCATTGTGAGGCAATGTCTTACCTGCTCATTGTGAGGCAATGTCTTACCTGATCATGGTGAGGCAATGTCTTACCTGCTCATGGTGAGGCAATGTCTTACCTGCTCATTGTGAGGCAATCTCTTACCTGCTCACTGTGAGGCAATGCCTTACTTGCTCACTGTGAGGCAATGACTTACCTGCTCATTGTGAGGCAATGTCTTACCAGCTCATTGTGAGGCAATGTCTTAATTTTTCATTGTGAGTAAATGTCTTACCTGCTCATTATGAGGCAATGTCTTACCTGCTCATTGTGAGTCAATGTTTTACCTGCTCATTGTGAGCCAGTGTCTTACCTGCTCATTGTGAGTCAATGCCTTACCTGCTCATTGTGATGCAATGCCTTACCTGCTTACTGTGATGGAATGCCTTATCTGCTCATTGGGAGGCAATTTCTTACTTCCTCATTGAAAGGCAATGTCTTACCTGCTCATTGTGAGTCAATGTCTTACCTGCTCATTGTCAGGCAATGTCTTACCTGCTCATTGAGAGGTAATGCCTTACCTGCTCATTGTGAGGCAATGTCTTACCTGCTCATTGTGAGGCAATGTCTTACCTGCTCATTGTGAGGCAATGTCTTACCTGCTCATTGTGAGTCAATGTCTTACCTTCTCATTGTGAGGCAATGTCTTACCAGCTCATTGTGAGGCAATGTCTAAACTGCTCATTGTGAGGCAATGTCTTACCTGCTCATTGTGGGGCAATGCCTTACCTGCTAATTGTGATGCAATGTCTTACCTTTTCATAGTGAGGAAATGTCTTACTTGCTCATTGTGAGGCAATGTTTTACCTGCTCATTGTGAGGCAATGTCTTACCTGCTCCCTGTGAGGCAATGTCTTACCTGCTCACTGTGAGGCAATATCTTACCTGATCATTGTGAAGCAATGTCTTACCAGCTCACTGTGAGGCAATGTCTTACCTGCTCACTGTGAGGCATTGTCTTACCTGCTCATTGTGAGGCAATGTTTTACCTGCTCATTGTGAGGCAATGTCTTACCTTCACATTGTGAGGCAATGCCTTACCAGCTCATTGTGAGTCAATGTCTTACCTGCTCATTGTGTGGCAATTTCTTACCTCCTCATTGAGAGGCAATGTCTCACCTGCTCATTGTGAGGCAATGTCTTACCTGCTCATTGTGAGGCAATGTGTTACCTGCTCATCATGAGACAATTTCTTGCCTCCTCATTGAGAGGCAATGTCTTACCTGCTAATTTTGAGGCAATTTCTTACCTCCTCATTGACAGGCAATGTCTTACCTGTTCATTGTGAGTAAATGTCTTACCTTCTCTTTGTGAGGCAATGTCTTACCTGCTCACTGTGAGGCAGTGTCTTACCTCCTCATTGAGAGGCAATGCCTTTCCTGCTCATTGTGATGCAATGTTTTACTTCATCATTGTGAAGAAATGTCTTAGCTGGTAATTGTGTGGTAATGTCTAACATGCTTATTATGAGGCAATGTCTTACCTGCTCATTGTGAGGGAATGTCTTACCTCCCCATTGTGAGGCAATGTCTTACCTGCTCATTGTGAGGCATTGTCTTACCTGCTCATTGTGAGGAAATGTCTTACCTGTTCATTGAGAGGCAATGTCTTACCTTATCATTGTGAGGCAATATCTTACCTCCTCATTGAGAGGCAATGTCTTACCTGCTCATTGTGAGACAATGTGTTACCTGCTCACTGTGAGGCAATGCCTTACTTGCTCACTGTGAGGCAATGACTTACCTGATCATTGTGAGAAAATGTCTAACCAGCTCATTGTGAGGCAATGTCTTAATTGTTCATTGCGAGTAAATGTCTTACCTGCTCATTATGAGGCAATGCCTTACCTGCTCATTGTGAGGCAATGTCTTACTGGCTCATTGTGAGGCAATGTCTTACCTGCTCACTGTGAGGCAATATCTTACGGGCTCACTGTGAGGCAAAGCCTCACCTGCTCAATGTGAGTCAATGCCTTACATGGTCATAATGAGGCAATGTCTAACCAGCTCATTTTGAGGCAATGTCATAAATGCTCATATTGAGAAAATGACTTACCTGCTCATTATGAGGCAATGTCTTACATGCTTATTTTGAGGAAATGTCTCACCTGCTCATTGTGAGGGAGGCAATGTCTTACCTCCTCACTGTGAGGCAATGCTTTTCTCCTCACTGTGATGCAACGTCTTACCTGCTTACTGTGAGGCAATGTCTTACCTGCTCATTGTGAGGCAATGTATTACCTGCTCATTGTGAGGCAATGTCTTACCTGCTCATTGTGAGGCAATGTCTTACCTGCTCATTGTGAGGCAATGTGTTACTTGCTCATTGTGAGGAAATGTCTTACCTGCTAATTGTGAGGCAATGTCTTACCTGCTCATTGTGAGGCAATGTCTTACGTGCTCATTGTGAGGCAATGCCTTACCTGCTAATTGTGAGGCAATGACTTACCTTCTCATTTTGAGGCAGTGCTTTACCTGCTCATTGTAAGGCAATGCCTTACCTGCTCTTTTTGAGGCAATGTCTTACCTGCTCATTGTGAGGAAATGTCTTACCTGATCATTGTGTGGTAATGCCTTCCGTGCTCATTGTGAGGCAATGTCTTACCTGCTCACTGTGAGGCAATGTCTTACCTGCTCACTGTGAGGGAATATCTTACCTCCCCATTGTGAGGCAATGTCTTACCTGCTCATTGTGAGGCAATGTCTTACCTGCTCATTGTGAGGAAATGTCTTACCTTCTCATTGTGAGGCAATGTGTTACTTGCTCATTGTGAGGCAATGTCTTACCTGCTCATTGTGAGGCAATGTCTTACCTGCTCATTGTGAGGCAATGTCTTATGTGCTCATTGTGAGGCAATGCCTTACCTGCTAATTGTGAGGCAATGACTTACCATCTCATTTTGAGGCAATGCTTTACCTGCTCATTGTAAGGCAATGCCTTACCTGCTCTTTTTGAGGCAATGTCTTACCTGCTCATTGTGAGGCAATGTCTTACCTGATCATTGTGTGGCAATGCCTTCCGTGCTCATTGTGAGGCAATGTCTTACCTGCTCACTGTGAGGCAATGTCTTACCTGCTCATTGTGAGGCAATGTCTAACCAGCTCATTGTTAGACAATGTCTAACCAGCTCTATGTGAGACAATGTCTTACCTGCTCATTGTGAGGAAATGTCTTACCTACTCATTATGAGGAAATGTCTTACCTGCTCATTGTGAGGCAATGTCTTACCTGTTCATTGTGAGGCAATGTCTTACCTGATCATGGTGAGGCAATGTCTTACCTGCTCATGGTGAGGCAATGTCTTACCTGCTCATTGTGAGGCAATCTCTTACCTGCTCACTGTGAGGCAATGCCTTACTTGCTCACTGTGAGGCAATGACTTACCTGCTCATTGTGAGGCAATGTCTTACCAGCTCATTGTGAGGCAATGTCTTAATTTTTCATTGTGAGTAAATGTCTTACCTGCTCATTATGAGGCAATGTCTTACCTGCTCATTGTGAGTCAATGTTTTACCTGCTCATTGTGAGCCAGTGTCTTACCTGATCATGGTGAGGCAATGTCTTACCTGCTCATTTTGAGGCAATTTCTTACCTGCTCACTGTGATGCAATGCCTTTCCTGCTCACTGTGAGGCAATCCCTCATGTGCTCATTGTGAGGCAATGTCTTACCTGATCATGGTGAGGCAATGTCTTACGTGTTCATTGTGAGGCAATGTCTTACCTGCTCATTGTGAGCCAATATCTTACCTGATCATGGTGAGTCAATGTCTTACCTGCTCATTGTGATGTAATGCCTTACCTGCTCATTGTGAGGCAATGACTTACCTTCTCATTTTGAGGCAATGCTTTACCTGCTCATTGTAAGGCAATGCCTTACCTGCTCTTTTTGAGGCAATGTCTTACCTGTTCATTGTGAGGCAATGTCTTACCTGCTCATCGTGAGGCATTGTCTTACCTGCTCATTGTGAGGAAATGTCTTACCTGCTCATTGAGAGGCAATGTCTTACCTTATCATTGTGAGGCAATATCTTACCTCCTCATTGAGAGGCAATGTCTTACCTGCTCATTGTGAGGCAATGTGTTACCTGCTCACTGTGAGGCAATGCCTTACTTGCTCATTGTGAGGCAATGACTTACTGCCGGGAGCCAAGCCCAGGAAATTACCTGCTGTTTTACAAAGTCTAGTCAGTACAAGGTTAAGAAAGGACATTCACAGGTCTCAGGTCCCAGGAACCTAAAGAACGTCTGGCATTTCCTTGGAGCAGGTTATGACAGTGGGATGGTCTAGGGCAATAAGGTTATGACAGTGGGATGGTCTAGGGCAATAAGGATATGACAGTGGACTGGTCTTAGACAGTAAGGATTCCATAGTAAGATAGCCCTAAGCAATGACCCTCGCCCAAACTTCCCGGTTTGCTGTGTCTTTATAACCTGCCCCCAAAATTAAAGTTTCAGAGCTTGATCAGAACCCAGACTTGCTCTCATTCTTTGTGTCTCTTGTCCTTTCATTCGTTCGCCCCCTTCCCTAAGGTCTCGTCGAATCCCGCGGGCCGGGGCACTTGGCGCCCGATGTGTGGCCTTGTGGGTTGGGGTCCGATCGAACGTTGCTTCCACAGGGATGTCCCGAAAGCATAGGATCGATGCTTCTGCAGAGAGAAGAGAGAAGATCCGCATTGTGATCGCCACAGAGTCACCCGCCTGTGAGATTGATCCGGTGATGGTAAGAAAAAGCAATGCAATTATGGGACAAGCATTGAGCAAACATGATTTGTTCTTAAAGGGTCTCAAGGAGTCCCTCAAGGCAGGAGGAGTAAGGGTTAAAAAAAAAAGATCTTAGAAAAGACAAATAGAATAGATTTAGTTTAGAATAGTTAGTTAAATTAGTTAGAAAGAGTTAGAATAGAGAGTTAGAATATAGAATTTTTCCCTTTTCCCAAATAGAAAAGACAAATAGAATAGAGTTAGTTAGAATAATGAGTTAGCTTAGTCAGAATAGAGTTAGAATAGAAGATAGAGATAGAATAGAATTTTTCCCTTTTCCCAAATAGAAAAGATTTCATTGGTGATGTTTGTCGATGTTTCCCCAAGAGGAGACTATTGATGAAAAAATGCTATGCCTCCTAAGGAGGAGATAAAAACATTAAACCTTGGAGATGAGGGAGAGAAAGGGCTAATGCAGTTGTCCACTCTCCGGCCGTGTTAACAAAAGAAAAGAAGAAGGCGATTTTAGAGCCCTCCTGGGAGCAGGAGAAAATTAGGAGACTGTCCTGCTTTTTCTCTGGCTCCTCCGGGAGAGACCCTCAGTACTGCTCTCTATGTCTATTTTTTGTCCTTGGTGCACCAATCTGTCCATGTCTGTCAGTTTATGTCTGTGTTTTTGTTCCGTTGCTTGAATGTTGTTCCATGCTTCATGTTTAAAAGAAAATGGTTAAAACTTTATCTGCTGGTTGTTCAGACCTTGATTTAATTTTTAACTAGAGAGAGAGAGAGAGAGAGAGAGAGAGAGAGAGAGAGAGAGAGAGAGAGAAGAAAAAGAAAAAAAAAAAAACAGTTTCAATTGGCCTTTGGAGCCCTGCACTTGTCGTTAGGAGTCTAGCACAGATGGAGAGGCCCTGCCATGGTCTCATTGATGTAAAAGCCGCTCATAAAGGGGCCAGCAAGTTTTTTTATGGCTTCTATGGTAAGGAGCTAATAGATGTTTCTCCTAGAAAAATTTGTGACTATGATTATTGGGTTCAGCAGGTGACAAGGTGCTTCTCTTGAAATTACAGCTAGAAAAAGCAAGAGAAAATTGTTTAGTCTAAATATATGTACACTTAATTTTTGCTTCAGACTGGTTTCAGAAGTATAAAATGTTCTGCATGTCTTGGATATAGATTATTTTCCTATAAATTATTGGGTATGATTAAAAGTTTTTTTGCAACTTTGGTAACAGAAAGTTGGCTTAAAACTGGTAACTCAGGATTGGAGTCATTCAGAAACCAGATGTATAAAGATAGGATTTAAAACAATGTCTCTTTAAGAAGTATTAAAAGCTGCACTATCATGCATTCATATTTAAGTACTGACAGCCAAACTTAGTAACATGAAAGTAATGTACTTGGTGTTGATTTTAGAGAAAATAAATAGTTTATTGTTAAAAATTGGTTTTGTTTCCCAAAATTATGGTTACACTCTAATATTGCAAAAGAAACTCAAAAATATAGTTAAACTGAGATCTCAGTGGGAGTTTTATCTAGAACACACACGGCTCTGATAAATCATTTTAGGAATTTATAGGTAGGCTGCTAAAAGGGCTGGTAGAAATTTTAGAGACCCCAGGCAGGAGTTGTTTTTTACACAATTGGCTTATGAGAATGCTAACTTTAGTCCAAGCCATGTTTTCACAGCACTGAGGTGATAAGGAATGTTCTAGGTATGGAGACACGGGTCATTTTTGGAAAGACTGTCCAAAAAATAGAGGCATAGACAGACAGCAGAAGTGCTGTCTGGAAGCAGGAGTGCCCCTGGAATTTGTCCTCAGTACAGGAAGGATAATCGTTGGGCCAGGCCTCAAGAAATAGGCCCAGATTAAGAACTCTCACACTTGAGTTAAGAGTTTGAATCTTTCAGTGTATATTATTCATTGCATGGTATTTTATTAGTTGATCTCTCTGAAGGAGTTTTAATGCAAGCCTTCACGCTCATACAACGAGCTTTAAATTTTTGGGAGTGCTTGTTGCTCCAGAAAATATTCAAAGGCAGAAAATATTTACAGACAGCCCACCTAATGGGAAGACTATATATATAATTGGATCACATGTTCATTTTCTTAAGTTTCCCCTGCTTCAGCAGAAATAATTGAATTATGTGCTGTAGCCACTGTTTGAAATGCTGAAAAATCAAGCTTTTAATTTGTATACTCATAGCCAGTATATTATAGCTCATGGTTTATAATTGCTTAAAATTGTTGATTTTTAAGATATTGCTAATTCTCAAAATTTACAAATACAGCTTAATTTAAGAAACATGTACTTTTCCTTAACTTTATAAGACATTTAAGAGGTCATGTTGGATTGCCTGGACTCCAGGGCAATGCCACAGCAGATTTGTATACCAGGCAGATTATAAGCCTCACAGTAACAATTGGCCAAACAATCTTATTCTTTATATCATCAAAATAGTAATACCTTAAGACAATAATTTGATATTTCTAGAGAGTGTGCAAGTAAAATTGCAAAAACTTGTTCTCTGTGTCCTCAATTTTTTGATAATGTTGTTAATCCTTGAGGACTTATACATAATCAATTATAGCAAGTTACTCATTTCTGATTTTGGAAAATTAAAACATGTACATGTGAATTGACACCTTTTCAGGCTTTCTAGTTCCAACTGTTTTAAAAGGAGAAGCAACTAAAAATGTAATTAGTTACTGCCTACATTATCTTTCTATGCTTGGTGTTCCATATCAGATTAAGAGAAAATATGGAACTGGCTATTGCAGTTGGACATTTGAGATGTTTTGTTGACAATTTAATATTACCCATATTACTGAGATTCCTTATAATCTTCAAGGACAAGGTATTGTGGAACAGGTATTGTGGAACTTTAAAATAATATCTTCATAACTCTCTGAGTGTGGAAGGAGCAGCTACTGTTGCTTCTGCCCTAGTTTTGCAAGGAACTCAAAAAAAAAAAAAAATCGGCTTTTAAAAAACCAAAGATTGGGAGTTATACCCCCAGAAGGGGTCTCCTAGAAATATTCTCCATCATGCTTTGTTGTTCTCAATTTTCTAAATCTGGACGCTCATGGCAAATCTGCTGCCGATCACCTCTGGCACCCTAAGACTAATAAAAATTATGCCACAGTTATGTGGAAGGACCTTCTTACCTTGAAATGGAACGGCCTAGATTCAGTTCTCATATGGGGCCGAGGATTGATATGTCTGTTTGATATCAAAAAAGGCGCAGCTAGACGGCTGCCAGAAAGATTGGAGAAACAAACAGATACCTCCACAAAGCCAGACCCAACTGTAGATAAAATGGATAACAATTGAAATCCAGGGAAGAGAAATCTCCCTGAGAATCCCCTTCTTTTTTTCTTTTTAGATAAAAATGAGCCACTCATGGTATTCGCTGTTGGAAGTTCTGATCCTGATGCAGGCCTCGTGACTTGTACTACTCAGAACCTTGACGGGCCATTGACAAGGACATCGAACAGCTAGAGATTGGCATCAGAGAAAAATCTCTCATCTGCTTTTCTGTCAGCAAGGGGGGGCTCTGTGCCACCCCCAAGGAGGAATGCTGTTTTTATACTGACTGACTAAACTGGGGTAGTTAGAGATAGTGTGGTCAAGATCAGAAAGAGATTAGAATGTCAAAAGAAACAGTGAGAACAAGAAAGAGTAGTTTTCTGCCTCTCCTTGGCTTACTACCCTTCTCCCCTCCATCCTGGGCCCTGTGATCAGTTCCCTTCGCCTTTTGGCTTTCCACCCGTGGGTCTTTAACAGACTCACTGGCTTTATAAAACAACAAATTGACTCCTTGGCATCTAAACCCCTACAAGTGCATTATCATAGACTTGATTTGGCTGATAGAGGCTTGGCTGAGCCTTGCGAAGACGTATCTCCTTTAGGAGCTGCATAGAACTCAGATCTATGCACGTTGGTTCAGCATGGCACGGACACAACGTGGGTACCTGCAAGGGGTGCGTGACAAGGTACCGCAGGAGGAGGACCCAAATTGTCCGCTTCTGAGTCCCCTGAAAAGCAAACCTGATTGCATAGAGGTTGGTGTTGATTTCTTGTGTCTCAAAGCAGCCGACTAGGACCCTTGATATCCTACATGGCCCATGAAATAAATAACCCTCTCCTCCCCAAAAGATCATTACAAATGATACTGGGAGGATCAGGTCAATGCTTTCCCCCTCTGGTCAATGCCCATTTATCTGCCAATGAGATTTCTTAATGTCCGCATTTGCCTGCCAGCCTCGTTTAAAATTGTTAAAATTATTAAAAGGGAGCAGATGCCGGGAGCCAAGCCCAGGAAATTACCTGCTGTTTTACAAAGTCTAGTCAGTACAAGGTTAAGAAAGGACATTCACAGGTCTCAGGTCCCAGGAACCTAAAGAACGTCTGGCATTTCCTTGGAGCAGGTTATGACAGTGGGATGGTCTAGGGCAATAAGGTTATGACAGTGGGATGGTCTAGGGCAATAAGGATATGACAGTGGACTGGTCTTAGACAGTAAGGATTCCATAGTAAGATAGCCCTAAGCAATGACCCTCGCCCAAACTTCCCGGTTTGCTGTGTCTTTATAACCTGCCCCCAAAATTAAAGTTTCAGAGCTTGATCAGAACCCAGACTTGCTCTCATTCTTTGTGTCTCTTGTCCTTTCATTCGTTCGCCCCCTTCCCTAAGGTCTCCTCTAATCCCCACGGGCCGGGGCAACTTACCTGATCATTGTGAGGAAATGTCTAACCAGCTCATTGTGAGGCAATGTCTTAATTGTTCATTGCGAGTAAATGTCTTACCTGCTCATTATGAGGCAATGCCTTACCTGCTCATTGTGAGGCAATGTCTTACCTGCTCACTGTGAGGCAATATCTTACCGGCTCACTGTGAGGCAAAGCCTCACCTGCTCAATGTGAGTCAATGCCTTACATGGTCATAATGAGGCAATGTCTAACCAGCTCATTTTGAGGCAATGTCATGAATGCTCATATTGAGAAAATGACTTACCTGCTCATTGTGAGGCAATGACTTACCTTCTCATTTTGAGGCAATGCTTTACCTGCTCATTGTAAGGCAATGCCTTACCTGCTCTTTTTGAGGCAATGTCTTACCTGTTCATTGTGAGGCAATGTCTTACCTGCTCATCGTGAGGCATTGTCTTACCTGCTCATTGTGAGGAAATGTCTTACCTGCTCATTGAGAGGCAATGTCTTACCTTATCATTGTGAGGCAATATCTTACCTCCTCATTGAGAGGCAATGTCTTACCTGCTCATTGTGAGGCAATGTGTTACCTGCTCACTGTGAGGCAATGCCTTACTTGCTCATTGTGAGGCAATGACTTACTGCCGGGAGCCAAGCCCAGGAAATTACCTGCTGTTTTACAAAGTCTAGTCAGTACAAGGTTAAGAAAGGACATTCACAGGTCTCAGGTCCCAGGAACCTAAAGAACGTCTGGCATTTCCTTGGAGCAGGTTATGACAGTGGGATGGTCTAGGGCAATAAGGTTATGACAGTGGGATGGTCTAGGGCAATAAGGATATGACAGTGGACTGGTCTTAGACAGTAAGGATTCCATAGTAAGATAGCCCTAAGCAATGACCCTCGCCCAAACTTCCCGGTTTGCTGTGTCTTTATAACCTGCCCCCAAAATTAAAGTTTCAGAGCTTGATCAGAACCCAGACTTGCTCTCATTCTTTGTGTCTCTTGTCCTTTCACTCGTTCGCCCCCTTCCCTAAGGTCTCCTCTAATCCCCACGGGCCGGGGCAACTTACCTGATCATTGTGAGGAAATGTCTAACCAGCTCATTGTGAGGCAATGTCTTAATTGTTCATTGCGAGTAAATGTCTTACCTGCTCATTATGAGGCAATGCCTTACCTGCTCATTGTGAGGCAATGTCTTACCTGCTCACTGTGAGGCAATATCTTACCGGCTCACTGTGAGGCAAAGCCTCACCTGCTCAATGTGAGTCAATGCCTTACATGGTCATAATGAGGCAATGTCTAACCAGCTCATTTTGAGGCAATGTCATGAATGCTCATATTGAGAAAATGACTTACCTGCTCATTATGAGGCAATGTCTTACATGCTCATTTTGAGGAAATGTCTCACCTGCTCATTGTGAGGGAGGCAATGTCTTACCTCCTCACTGTGAGGCAATGCTTTTCTCCTCACTGTGATGCAACGTCTTACCTGCTTACTGTGAGGCAATGTATTACCTGCTCATTGTGAGGCAATGTCTTACCTGCTCATTGTGAGGAAATGTTTTACCTTCTCTTTGTGAGGCAATGTGTTACTTGCTCATTGTGAGGAAATGTCTTACCTGCTCATTGTGAGGCAATGTCTTACCTGCTCATTGTGAGGCAATGTCTTACGTGCTCATTGTGAGGCAATGCCTTACCTGCTAATTGTGAGGCAATGACTTACTGTCTCATTTTGAGGCAATGCTTTACCTGCTCATTGTAAGGCAATGCCTTACCTGCTCTTTTTGAGGCAATGTCTTACCTGCTCATTGTGAGGCAATGTCTTACCTGATCATTGTGTGGCAATGCCTTCCGTGCTCATTGTGAGGCAATGTCTTACCTGCTCACTGTGAGGCAATGTCTTACCTGCTCATTGTGAGGCAATGTCTAACCAGCTCATTGTTAGACAATGTCTAACCAGCTCTATGTGAGACAATGTCTTAATTGCTCATTGTGAGGAAATGTCTTACCTACTCATTATGAGGAAATGTCTTACCTTCTCATTGTGAGGCAATGTCTTACCTGCTCATTGTGAGGCAATGTCTTACCTGCTCATGGTGAGGCAATGTCTTACCTGCTCATTGTGAGGCAATCTCTTACCTGCTCACTGTGAGGCAATGCCTTACTTGCTCACTGTGAGGCAATGACTTACCTGCTCATTGTGAGGAAATGTCTAACCAGCTCATTGTGAGGCAATGTCTTAGTTGTTCATTGTGAGTAAATGTCTTACCTGCTCATTATGAGGCAATGTCTTACCTGCTCATTGTGAGTCAATGTTTTACCTGCTCATTGTGAGCCAGTGTCTTACCTGATCATGGTGAGGCAATGTCTTACCTGCTCATTTTGAGGCAATTTCTTACCTGCTCACTGTGATGCAATGCCTTTCCTGCTTACTGTGAGGCAATCCCTCATGTGCTCATTGTGAGGCAATGTCTTACCTGATCATGGTGAGGCAATGTCTTACGTGCTCCTTGTGAGGAAATGTCTTACCTGCTCATTGTGAGCCAATATCTTACCTGATCATGGTGAGGCAATGTCTTACCTGCTCATTGTGAGGCAATGCCTTACCTGCTCATTGTGAGGCAATGCCTTACCTTGTTACTGTGAGGCAACGCCTTACCTGCTCATTGTGAGGCAATGTCTACCCAGCTCAATGTGAGGCAATGTCTTAATTGCTCATTGTGAGGAAATGTCGTACCTGGTCATTATGGGGCAATGTCTTACCTGATTATTGTGAGGCAATGTCTTTCCTGCTTACTGTGAGGCAATGCCTTACCTGCTCATTGTGAGGCAGTGTCTTACCAGCTCATTGTGAGCAATGTCTTAACTGCTCATTGTGAGGAAATGTCTTAACTGCTCATTATGAGTCAATATCTTACCTGCTCATTGTGAGGCAATGGCTTACCTGCTCATTGTGATGCTGTGCCTTACCTGTTCATTGTGAGGCAATTTTTTACCTGCTCATTGTGAGGCAATGCCTTACCTTCTCATTGTGAGGCAATGCCTTTCCTGCTCATTGTGAGGCAATGCCTTACCTGCTCTTTGTGAGACAATGCCTTACCTGCTCATTGTGAAGCAATGCCTTTCCTGCTCATTTTGAGGCAATGCCTTACCTGCTCTTTGTGAGACAATGCCTTACCTGCTTATTGTGAGGCAATGCCTTACCTACTCATTGTGAGGCAATGTCTTACCTGCTCATTGTGAGGCAATGTCTTACCTGCTCATTGTGAGGCAATGCCTTACCTGCTCACTGTGAGGCAATGTCTTACTTGCTCACTGTGAGGCAATGCCCTTCCTGCTCATTGTGAGGCAATGTCTTACCTGCTCATTGTGAGGCAATGTCTTACCTGCTCATTGTGAGGCAATGTCTTTGCTGGTGATTGTGTGGTAATGTCTAACATGCTCATAGTGAGGCAATGTCTTAGCTGGTCATTGTGAGGCAATGTCTTAGTTTGTCATTGTGAGGCAATGTCTTACCTTCTCACCTTGAGGCAATGCCTTTCCTGCTCATTGTGAGGCAATGCCTTTCCTGCTCATTGTGAGGCAATGTCTTACCAGCTCATTGTGAGCCAATGTCTTACTTGCTCAGTGTTTGGCAATGTCTTACCTGCTCATTGTGAGGAATTGTCTTACCTGCTCATTGTGAGGCAATACCTTACCTGCTCATTGTGAGGCAATTTTTTACCTGCTCATTGTGAGGCAATGTCTTACCTGCTCATTGTGAGGCAATGCCTTTCCTGCTCATATTGAGGCAATGCCTTACCTATTGTGAGGCAATGCCTTTCCTGCTCATGTGAGGCAATGCCTTACCTGCTTATTGTGAGGCAATGCCTTACCTACTCATTGTGAGACAATGTCTTACCTGCTCATTGTGAGGCAATGTCTTACCTGCTCATTGTGAGGCAATGTCTTACCTGCTCACTTTGAGGCAATGTCTTACCTGCTCATTGTGAGGCAATGTCTTACCTGCTCATTGTGAGGCAATGTCTTACCTGCTCATTGTGAGGCAATGCCTTACCTGCTCACTGTGAGGCAATTTCTTACCTGCTCACTGTGAGGCAATGCCCTTCCTGCTCATTGTGAGGCAATGTTTTACCTGCTCATTGTGAGGAAATGTCTTACCTGCTCACTGTGAGGCAATGTCTTACCTGCTCAATATAACCATTACTCACAGAATGTAACCCTGAATGTATCCAAATAAAGGAACTTTGGTGAATGGATGGATTCCATTTTATAGAGTTTGGCAGACCAAGATATGTACATCACGCAATAGACATATATACAGGATTTTAATGGGCCACTGTCTTAGCTTCAAAAAGAACTGTTTTTGTAATGCCACATTTATTAGACATTATGATCATTATGTGAATAACCATACAAATAAAAAAGACAGTAGTTCCACATATTTTCTAATAAGATGGCACAATTTTTTACATAGCATAATATAAAACATGTTACTGTCTTATATTATAATCCTACATGACAAGCAATTGTGAGAGATCTAATCATACTTTAAAAGAGATGGTTAACAGATATAGTTCAAAAAATAGACCCCCAGAGATAGTTTTTTTTTTTTTTTTAAATTCCAATGAACAAGAAACTATAGCTGTTGAAAGACTTTGGATTGTGAGGATAAAAACACGTAAACTAAGCTAACTGTTTATTTTAAGGTTGTTCTAATGTCAGAATGGGAGACAGGGAATGTATTGCAGTGAGAAAGAGGTTATGCCTACATTTCCACAGAAAAAGAAAAGCTATGGATTTCTTCCAAGTTGATAACAACCGCACATTACAAATGAGAAGGCCTGAAGATTATGGCTATGGACAAGAATGAGATTAACAAGAGTAACAAAATAGGTGATGTATATGTAGATCTCTGTACACAGTGGCATATCTGTGACTGGCTGAGACTTAAATATCTATATACAGCCAAAAACTATTTGGTACAAAAATCCTCTGACTTATTATTGCATACCATCATTTAAGATGGCATGAAAGAAAATGTATATGGTAGTTTGATTATGTGATCAAAATAATCTCTAAAGAATGGCAGTTGTCTGTTTTTATTGATCTCCCTTAATTGACTTATATACATTGCATGTTTCCTACAAATATCTTTAAAGAGCTATATGTTGCTTCTCAGGTTTGCATACTGACTTATAGAAGAGGAGAAAGATGACCCTGACAAGATTTACACTCAGGAATGCTGAGATTCTGGGACCTTCCATTCCAGCTCCCTGCTTGCTCCTACCTCATCTACAACAAAAGAGTTTCTTCTACTCTCCAAACTCCAGGGACTCAAGATGGTCCCAGGACCTAACAGGGAGGATATTAGCCAAAATACCCAACAAAATGAAGATAGAACCTGTAAAGACCATATTCAGTGGGTAGCCATGGCCCCCAGTTGATGGATGGGCTACAAACCCACCTCAAAAATATTAATCTAGAATTCTTCCTGTTAAAAGTAAATGGAGAAGCATAAAGTGGAACTGAAGGAAAGGCCATCCAGAGACTGCCCCACCTAGGGATCCATCCTGTCTACTGACACCAAGCCTAGACACTATTGCCAAAGTCAAGAAGTGCTTGCTGATAGGATCCTGGTACAGATGTCTCCTGAGAGACTGCCAGAGCTAGACTAGTATAGAAGCAGATGTTCACAGCAAAAACATTGGAACCCCAATGGAGAAGTTATTTGCAACCTCTTAGTAAGAACAACAATATCAACCAACCAAAACCCCAAAGCACCCAGGGACTAAACCACCAACCAAAGAGTACACAGAAGGTACCCATGGCTGCAGCTGGGTATGTAGCAGAGTATCTACCTTATCTGCCATCACTGAGCGGGGACTCCCTTGGTCCCGAGGAGGCATGATGACCCAGGATATGGGCACACTACAGTGCTAAGGCAGTATTGGGTGGACAGGTGGGAGAGCACCCTCTTAGAGACAGGGGAGGGAAGAGGAGATAGGGGGCTTGTGGAGGGGAAATGAAAGGAAGATAACATTTAAAATGAAAATAAATAAAATGACCAATTAATAAATGGAAAAAAAAAAAAAGACTTGCTTCCAGTACATTTTCAAAACAATTGTCTCACCCATCCAGCCTATCAGGACTGTTACAGTCAGGACTTCAGCTAATATATGAATATTCTAAGCCCAAATAGTCTAGATGGCCAATGATGCCAGCTATCCTTCTTTAACAAAACAATTTTTTCTATTTCCCTTTGGGCCCCCAGGAAGGAATCCTTCACCCAATTCAGCAATGAGCAAGCAAATTCTTCACCCCTAATTCCTGAAAGAGCAAGCAAACAAGATCATATTCCCAGTCCCTTAGTTTGGGATGGACAGTTATGGTTATTTTATGAATTATTCTTTAACATGATAATTTTAAAATGCTTTAGCTTTGAACACACAGGAAACTATAGAGGGATTTTTACCTTTGCTTTTTCTCTTCTCTATCATACTTTCTTAGTTAAAGGAAGGGTTGCAAAAAAACCCAGGAGGTATAGTAACATTAGAAAAATTAGAGAAATAGACAAATATAGAGATAAGATATTAAAATTTTTAAACAAAGCATTGCATAGCCAAAATCTTACATTGCTAAAAATCTTTATACTTGATGCCAAACTGAAGTTACAATGTCCTACATACATTGGTGCAGAATTTATACATCGATAATGCCTTCAGGTTTTCTTTGGTATAAATATTTGTATATTAATACCCAATTTAAAATTAATATTGTTACTCATAGATAGGCATTGTGCCTATGCAACTCATTTAAGAATACAAGGCTTAGACTCAGTGCCTTTAATAGCCACTATTACAAATTCTTTAGAATAATAAATTAATGCAAGTTAATAAAACTCATGGTCATATTAAATTCTTTTTTTAATTTTATATTTTATTTATATTTGAGATGCCATCCCCTTTCCCAGTTTCCCCTCCCTAGAAAGCCCCTATTCCATGCCACCTCTTCCTTTTTGTATTTTTACATTTATTTAAAATGTTACTCAAATGCTTTATAAGTTTAGTAATGTTCAATCAGAAGTGTAACCCAATAACCAACCTAGATATATAAACTATTTTGACTGGTGGAAACACGTGAACATCTGCCTCTACGCCCCCCTCTTTCTCTCTCTCGTCACCTAGCTTCTCCTCTCCTTCACCTTCTTCTCTTCTTACTCCATCTCTTCCTCTCTGTACTCCTTCCCCCTTATCTCCTCCTACATATCACCATTCCTGTTAAAATAAATCTTTTCTCTCAAAATAAAATTACAGTATAATTATTCCTAATTGTACCAGTGAGATACAAGATAGTCCTAATACCCAGTCCATCATTTTGTTGACTAACCAGAACCTCTGTCATCTCTCCTAAATAAAACACTTAGTTTTGAACCTGGCTTTTTTTCTTGGCTTTAGAATGAATGTCAGCTGAAAACCATCCACTCAGATCTTTTCTCTCAAAGTAAATAGCCAGGATTGGCTATGAGACTATAGGTCTTCAACCCCATCACAAATCCAGAATGACTGAGTTAACTGAAATTTTAGGAAGCACAAAGCATAGCTTCTAAAACTTAGCCAATTTATAGAGACCGCTGAACACCTGGAAAGCCCCTATACTACAGAACATTGGAACATCAAATCTTCAGCCTTCTGGCCCAACATCATTTGACAGTACTTAGTGATGCAGAATTATTAAGGGGTGATTACTCTGTCTAGGCAGATATAATCAGCCAACTATTCTGCAAGTGTGTCCTTTTCTGGACAGTAATTTGTCTGTAGATGAAAAGAGGCGATTCTTGCCTAGTGGCTATCACCGCACAACTGGAGTAACTCCAAGGATGCTCAATTTTTTCTTAGAATCCATGACAGGAAGCTGTCAGGAGCAGACAGATCTCAATCAGAATGGACATTAATATAGAAATGTTTGTAATGTCAATTCTATGGACTTCTGATGTTTTGAAAACCAACTATCCATGTAAGGTAATCTGGACTGTTGTCTGTTAACTCCTCTCAGCTGTTTCGAAATAAAATATGGAAAACACCCTAACAATAAACTCAAAGCCATGATTTTGCTATAGTCCCTTAACTCATAGGCTAACCATCTCAAATCAGTTAAAAAAGTTAAAGAAGGACTGGGTCTAAGCCTTGTATTCCTAAATGTGTTATACAGGTACAATGCCTATGATAGTATAAATCTCACTTTTATATCAATAAGAAGCTCGTACAAATGAAAACCTTAAATTTGAAATCAAAGAAAATTTTTTTAAAAATATTTAAGAAATTATAACTTCATCTTGATATTAATTATACAGATTTCTACCAATTGGTTATGGCTACGCAATAAATCCTAGCTAATCCTCCCTGTTCCAACAAAACCACTACTTTTACCTAGAAAGACAGACCAATATTAACCGTCTTAGTCCCCAAGCCCAGGGAATAGGGGCTCTGACTCTTCTTTAACTTCTTCAAGCTGATTACGGGTGTTGAGACATTAGAAGAGGGGTTGAGGGAAGAGTAAATTGATAAGCCTATGAAGCTTTGTCTTTACTGCATCCAGATGGAATTCCAGGACATCGGAGGTTTGGGCAGGTCTGCTCAGTATGCTTGATGAGTAGATACACCAAGGCTTTGTATTCTGCAATATACAATTCTCAGAACAAGTTTTAGTATCAAGAAAAAAAATTTTTTTCTTTAGAGGGCTGACAATTTTTTAAAAAATATTGGTTCTAACAACTTTTCTTTTTTTTCCCTTTTTAAAATTGGTTGTAATACCAATTCGAATTTACATTTCGAATTTTATCCCCTTATCCCATCCCCCACCACAACCCAGGAACCCTTTATCCCATCCCCCTACCATGTGCTTCTATGAGGGTGTGATTTTCCAGTTTCTATGATGCTGTTTCCATTAACATAAACTGCCTCCTAGATTTTTAGATCCTTCCCTTTGTGTTATTAAATCTCCTATTTTTCTTTTTTCCTTCTTTTTTCTTTTTTTCTCTTTTTTCTCCTTTTTGTCCTTTTTTCATCTCTTTTTTAAAATTGGGTATTATATTTACCTTTCAGATTTTATCCCCTTACCCCATTTCCTCCCACCACCCAGAAATCTCCTATCCCATCCCCCCTCCTCAGGCTTCTTTGAGGCAGTGCCTGCACCTATCCCTCCACTACCCCCTCCCCACACTCACATATCCCCCACACTCTGTGTTCATTTTTTATGGGACCAAGAAACTCCTCTCCCACCTATGCCCGAGAAGGCCATCCTCCCCTACATATATCGCTGGAGTCATGGGGCCCTCCCTATGTGCTCCCAGGCTGGTGGTATAGACCCTGGGGGGGGAGGGTCTCTGGTTGTTTGGTATTGTTGCTTTCCTCCTAGGGTCACAAGCCATTTCTGCTCCTTCAGTCTTCTAAGTTCTCCATTGGGAAACACTTGATCATATCTGTGGTTAACTGTGAGCATCGTCCTCTGAATGTTAGCTTCTTTGTAAAAGATCAAGTAACCATAGTTATGTGGGCTCATTTCTGGATCTATTCCACTGATCTTCCTGCCTGTCTCTGTACCAATACCATGCAGTTTTTATTACTATTGCCCTGTAGTATAGTTTGAGGACAGGGACAGTGATTCCCCCAGAAGTTCTTTTGTTGTTGAGAATAGTTCTTGCTATCCTGGGTTTTTTGTTGTTCCAAATAAATTTGCAAATAGCTCTTTCTATCTCTATAAAGAATTGATTTGTAATTTTGATGGGGATTGCATTGAATCACTTGCTTTTGGCAAGATGGCCATTTTTACTAAATTAATCCTGCCAATCCAGGAGCATGGGAGATCTTTCCATCTTCTGAGACCTTCTTCTATTTATTTCTTCAGAGACTTGAAGTTCTTGTCATACAGATCTTTCCCTTGCTTGGTTAGATTCACTCCAAGATATTTTATATTATTTGTAACAATTGTGAAGGGTGTCATTTCCCTAATTTCATATTCAGCCTGTTTATTGTTTGAGTATAGAAAGGATACAGACTTGTTTGAGTTGATTTTATATCCAGCCACTTTGCTAAAGTTGTTTATCTGGTTTAGGAGTTCTCTGGTGGAAGTTTTAGGGTCATTTAAGTATACTATCACTTAATGATACTATCATATCATCTGCAAATAGTGAAATTTTGACTTCTTCCTTTCCTATTTGTATCCCTTTGACTTCCTTTTGTTGTCTAATTGCTCTAGCTAGGACTTCCTGTACTATATTGAATAGGTAGGGTGAGAGTGGGCAGCCTTGTCTAATACCTGATCTTAGTGGGATTGCTTCAAGTTTCTCTCCATTTAGTTTGATGTTGGCTACTAGCTTGCTGTATATTGCTTTTACAATGTTTAGTTATGGGCCTTGAATTCCTAATCTTTCCAAGACTTTTAACATGAAGGGATGTTGAAATTTGTCAAGTGCTTTCTCATCATCTAGTGAGATGATCATGTGGTGTTTTTCTTGGAGTTTATTTATGTAGTGGATTAAATTGATGGATTTCCGAATATTTAACCATCCCTGCATTCCTGTTATAAAGCCTGCTTGATCATGATGGATGATTTCTTTGATGTGTTGTTGGATTCAGTTTGCAAAAATTTTATTGAGTATTTTTGCATCAATATTCATAAGAAAGTTTGGTCTGTAGTTCTCTTTCTTTGTTGGATCTTTGTGAGTCTTAGGTATGAGCATAATTGTAGCTTCATAGAACGAATTGGGTATTGTTCCTTCTGTTTCTATTCTGTGGAATAGTTTGAAGCGAATTGGTATTTGGTCTTCCTGGATGGTATGATAGAATTTTGCACTAAACAATCTGGCCCCGGACCTTTTTTGGTTGGGAGATTTTTAATGACTGCTGCTATTTCTTTAGGGGTTATACGACTGTTTACATGGTTTATCTGCTTCTTGTTTAACTTTGGTACCTGGTATCTATCTCAAAAATTGTCCATTTCATCCATATTTTCCAATTTTGTTGAGTATAGGCCTTTGTAGTAAGGTCTGACAATTTTTTTTTAATTTCCTCTGTTTCTATTGTTATGTTTCCCTTTTTAGTTCTGATTTTATTAATTTGAATACTGTCTCTGCTCCCTTTGGTTAGTCTGGCTAAGGGTTTGTCTATCTTGTTGATTTTCTCAAAGAACTAGCCCCTGGTTTTGTTGATAATTTGTATAGCTCTTTCTGTTTCAACTTGGTGGATTTCAGCCCTGAGTTTGTTTATTTCCTGCCATCTACTCCTCTTGGGTATATTGCCTTCTTTTTGTTCTAAGGCTTTCAGGTGTGCTGTCATGTTATTAATGTATGTTCTTTCCATTTTCTTTTTGTGGACACTTAAAGCTGTGATTTTTCCTCTTAGTACTGCTTTCATGAAGTCCCACAAATTTTGATATGATGTGTCCTCGTTTTCATTTAAATCTAAAAAGTCTTTAATTTCTTTCTTTATTTCTTCATTGACCAAGTTATCATTGAGTAGAGTATTGTTCAGTTTCCACCTGTATGTGAGCTTTCCATTGTTTTTGTCCATGTCAAAGACAAGTCTTAATCCATGGTTGTCTAATAGGGTACCAGGGATTATTTCAATCTTTTTGTATCTGTTGAGGCCTGTTTTGTGACCAATTATATCGTCTATTTTGGAGAAGGTACCATGAGGTGTTGAGAAAAAGGTATATTCTTTTGTCTTAGGATGAAATGTCCTATAGATGTCAGTTAAGTCCAATTGGTTCACAACTTCTGTTAGTTTCATTGTGTCTCGGTTTAGTTTCTCTTTCCACAATCTGTACATAGCTGAGAGTGGGGTGTTGAAATCTCCCACTATTATTGTGTGAGATGCAATGTATGCTTTAAGCTTTAGTAAAGTTTCTTTTATGTATGTGGGTGCCCTTGTATTTGGAGCATAGATGTTCAGAATTGCAAGTTCCTCTTTGTTCATTTTTCCTTTGATGAATATGAAGTGTCCTTCTTTATCTTTTTTGATTACTTTTTGTTGAAAATGATTTTATTTAATATTAGAAATGCTACTCCAGCTTGTTTCTTGGGGCCATTTGCTTGGAAGATTTTTTCCAACCTTTTACTCTGAAGTAGTGTCTCTCTTTTTCACAGAGGTGTGTTTCCTATATGCAGCAAAATTTTGAGTCCTGTTTATATATCCAATCTGATAGTCTATGTCTTTTTATTGGAGAATTAAGTCCATTGATATTAAGAGATATTAAGGAGCAATGAATGTTGTTTCCTGCTATTTTTGTTATTGGCAGTGGTGTTATGCTTGTATAGCTACCTTCTTTTAGGGTTGTTGGAAGATTACTTTCTTGCTTTTTCTAGGTTGTAGTTTCCCTCCCTGTGTTGGAGTTTTCCTCCAATTATCTTTCGAAGTGCTGAATTTGTGGTAAGATATTGTGTAAATTTGGTTTTGTCATGGAATATTATGGTTTCTCCATCAATATTGATTGAGAGTATTGCTGGGTATAGTAGTCTGGGTTGGCATTTGTGTTCTCTTAGGGTCTGTATGATATCATTCCAGGATCTTCTGGCTTTTATAGACTCAGGTGAGAAGTCTGGTGTAATTCTTATAGGTCTGCCTTTATATATTACTTGGCCTTTTTACCTTACTGCTTTTAGTATCTTCTCTTTGTTTTGTATATTTGATGTTTTGATTATTATGTGACAGGAGGTGTTTCTTTTTTGGTCTAGTGTATTTGGGGTTCTGTAGGCTTCTTGTATACTTTAGGACATCTCTTTCTTTAGGTTATAGAAGTTTTCCTCTATAATTTTTTTTTGAAGATATTTACTGGCCCTTTATGTTGGGAGTCTTCACCTTCATCTATACCTATTATCCTTAGGTTTGGTCTTTTCATTGTGTCCTGATTTTCCTGGATGTTTTGTATTAGGAGCTTTTTAAATTTCACTTTTTTTTTTTTTCGTGTGTCTATGTTTTCCATGGTATCTTCTGCTCATGAGATTCTCTCTTCTATCTCTTGTATTCTGTTGGTGATGCTTGCATCTATGACTCCTTATTTTTTTACTAGGTTTTCTATCTCCAGGGTAGTTTCCGTTTGAGATTTCTTTATTATTTCTACTTCAATTTTTAGATCCTGGATGGTTTTGTGTAATTCCTTCACCTGTTTGGTTGTGTTTTCCTGCATTTCTTTAAGGGCTTCTAACTGTTTTCCTGCATTCTCCTCAAATTCTTTGAGACTGTTGTTTATGTCCTTTTAAAAGTCCTCCATCATCATCATTAGAAGTGATTTTAATTCTGAGTCCTGATTTTCTGGTGTGATGTGGTCTTCAGGACTTGCTATGGTGGGGGAACTGGGTTCTAGTGATGCCAAGTAACTTTGGTTTCTGTTGTTTACATTCTTGAGCTTGCCTTTTGCCATTTGGTTATCTGTAGTTCTACTTGCACTCACTGGTTCTGACTGGAGTCTGCCTTTCCTGTTATCTTGGTTGTGTCAATACTCCTTGGGGTCCGGATGACTCTATGATCCTGAGCTCCAGCTGCTATGGGTACAGTGGCTCCTCTATGGTATTTCAGGATATAGTGTTTCCATGGTAGTAGACCAGCTAGGTGTTTGCTGCTCTGAATGTAGTTGCTCCTCTATGATGCTTCAGGATATGGAGTCCGCTGCTCTGCAGCTCTGTGGGCCATGTCCTCTCTAGGATGCCTGCAGCTCTGCGGTCCTTGACCTCTCTTGGGTACCTCTGCAGCTCTGTGGTTGGTGAACTCCCTAGGGTGCCTCCAGACTCAGTTTCCAGAGGGGAGCAGATCATCTGTGAGACTGCTCCAGCCATAGGTATCCGGGCCAGGGTCATATTAAATTCTAATTTAGTTTGCTGCAAGTGTTTTCAAGAGTATTCAAATAATGAATAGCTAAGAATAATTAATGTCTAAAAATTCAGTTTACACACACACACACAGAGCCACACACAACACCCCCATATATACATATTTAAATGTGTCAAAGGTCCACAGAATACAGCATTTGATATTATTTCATTATTAAAGATTATTTGACTAAAGAGTTTCTGACAGTAATCATATAAAACTTTAAGGAAGAGATTGAGCAACATTGCCTTCAGAGTTCCTTTAATCTTGGCAAGGTAGCCACAGGACAAGACAGTGGACTGCTAAGCTCTGTCATACAGAGTAAGATAGTCTTTCATTATTCCTCCTTAACTTAAGGTCTGTCAGATGGCTCTAGGCCAGAAGGCTGAAGAGCGATGCTCCAACATTTTAAGAAATTGGGGGACTGTCCAGAGAGTCAGCTGTCTCTAAAAATTGTATTGTTTTGGAGGCTAGGTCTTTGTGTTTACTGCATATCCAGGTAATATTTAATTTATTTACACATCTCTCATGATGTTTAAGACTAGCTACAGTATTATAATTGAACATAAGTTGTTCAGCATTAAAGAAGATATTCAAGATTTTAAAAAATGGATCTCAGATGGTACTACAAGTTAAAATCAACATAATTCAGGCACCATATTATAAATTCCAAGTTAGGATGGTTGATAGTGTACTTTATGTAAATTGACAAGTATGTATGCAGGGTTAAGTAAATATATCTTGTAATTTGCATAATTGTTAAACTTGTGCTCAATTTATGTCTGAGACAAAGTGCATTTTATTTAGACACACACACACACAATTGTTGTGGCCTGTCTTGGTGCTGTTAGTATTGTGATTTCTCAAGTGGGATGCTCTTGGTGAGCAGTCAATTATGTACTCAGGTGATCTCATGTTAACCATCTCTTCATTTTAACTGGTCAGTAAAGGCTATAGATTGTTATTGGGCAATGGAAGGAAACTGTGAGACTAGAGGTTTTTGAGAGTGGGGAGAGATATACAGGCAGGAGAAGAAGAGAGGGAGGGCAGAGAAGATGGAAGAAGAGGTGGAGGTAGTGATGTTAGAGCAGAATCACATAGCCAGGAGAAACTGCAAGTAGCAATTCATTTTATAACTGCAGAATAAGTCAATATACTGTTAGATCTCCCCAATCTTGGCTTATAACATATAATTAAAATATTTGCATTGCTTTTTTAAATATGAGCTTACTGAGTTTGGAAATTCCAGCAACAACTACTAGTTCCACCCTATAATCTCATTTGTCAAATGAAAAAAAAAATACTGTTAGCCACCTTTCTAGATGCAAAGGGTTGTGTACAGACTGGTATGACAGTTAAATGTGATGTCTGCATACTTATGTATACTTTTTCCCCTGAAATCTATTACTTAGTAATTTTAAGAAATTTAAGATCTACTTTTTACTTGTTAATTCCATAATCTTTATGTGTGTTGAAGCCAAGGCTTCTGTTTGACCTGAGTCACCACCCATAAAAGTTTATGAGTATTCTTTACACTAAAGGAAGCAAACTTGTGGAGCTGTGCCTTCACCACTGTTACTACTGACATTACAAATAGTTTTTTTAATCAGAATCTTGACTATTTTTCTCAATATAAATGAAACTACAACTATGAGCAACACAAACTCTGTTTTCTTTCACTGAAAAAAGCAACCTCATCTGGTAGGAATCATGTTAACTTACAGCGTATGTGAAGATCAGAACTGGCATCTACACTTCCAGAGGAAAGTTTCTTCTTAGACTCTTTCTTAACTAACTCAGAAAAGTTTGATACTTGACATGTTAGCAAAACTTAATTCATCACAATTATTTCACAATGTCCCATCTCTTCAGTGCAACTGATATAGTTTCTAATTGACACTAGTATTTTTATTTCCTGCTATCATGCCAGAGCTAGCCTCATCTAACCCTCCATTGTGTTAACTTTTATCTTATTTTCCATACTTCTGGTATGCTCATGAAAATGGCATTCTCTCCTGTGGAAAAACAGTGATCAGCTGGGCAAAATGATCAAACTATGTGCTGGAGAAATGCTAGAATTAACTAGAGTCAACATCAGTTTTAGAAAAAATACCAAGTAGAAATAAATATAATTTAAAATTAATTTATCCTATATTTATTTATTTCCTCTGTGTATGTGCTTGTGTGTGTGTGTGTGTGTGTGTGTGTGTGTGTGTGTGTGTGTGTGTGTGTTTATACATGAGTGAGTTTATATGCCTGAGTATACTCAAATACATTCAATGCTTGCCAAGGTAACACAACATATAGGAGTTGGTTATTTTTGTTCCACAGTTTGGGCACTGTGAATGGAATTTAATTGCCAGGTTTGAAGGCAAGCACCCTAACTTCTTTATGGTGATTAATCCAGAAAATCTAGAAGAGTGGTTTTTTAGCTTTTTAGCTTTCCCTCTTCCTACCAACCTCTTTTCAGCTCTGGGGTGTCTTAGAAAACTAGTATTCACAAGTACGATGATAAGAAGTACCATTAATTAGAAAAATAAGGCCATAGCTCAGAACATGCATGACATAGGGGTTGGCATGGTTTGCCTGTTTACTACAATAACATACTTTAAGACTGGAAGTTGAACATGAGAAAAGCCTTTCCTTGGGTTATTTGTCAGTAACTTTTGTGTGTGTTAATGAATACAAAAATGGTAGATAATAGTTGAAAAATTAAATGACCAAAATGTTTAAAGAAAAGGTGTGTGACTGGAATGATGGCACTATCAATAATGTATTTGAAATGCAAGCTCAGAATCTGGATTTAGTTGGTAGAACTCACAACTAAAACCCAGATATGTGAGAGTATACTTACAGATAGATTGTTGGGAGGCAGTAGTAGATGGATCTTTAGGGCTCTATGCCAGCCAGAATAGCTGAATCCAAAAGTTCCAGATTCAAAAAAGTCCCTATTTCAAAAACAAGAATATGGATAGTGTCTTGAGGAACAATACAATGACACTTTCTACATGCACATGCATTTTTGTGTATGGATACCTGTGCACAAACATGAAAACCTGAACATTAGCACACACATATATGCACACACATATGCATACACAAATCTACACCTATTAAAATAAGTGCTAATAGTACGTTTGACATCTCTAATATAATCTTTGTAATATATATTATATATAATATATATTACTATGTATATAATATATATTATATATGTATAATATATATATATATATATATATATATATATATATATATATATATTATACAACCAAAAAATTAGAGAAGCTAGAGAATTACCACATGATAATATTGGACATATAGGAAGTTAAGAAGAGTAAGAAAAGGCAGAGTGGTAGTATGCCAGGAGCACAGGGGATGACATGCATTAATATACCTGCATAGCTCTTTGGGTGGAGGGCAGGGAGACCTAGCCCTCTAAGAAATTAAGATATTCCATCAGATTATGGAGACAGCTCAGTTGTTAACTACTACCCAGCAAGTAAGAGAACCCAAGTTTTATCCTTGAGAATGTGCAAAGAATAATAAAAATAATGTGAGGATGACCATGTGTTCTCACACATAACTCTAGTACTGGGCAGAATAAGAGAAAAAAACCTGGGGGTTAGTCACAAAACAATATAGCCATCTGGAAAGGTCTAGCTTCAGTGAGAGGTTATGCCTCAGAAAAATTGAAGAAAGACAAATTGAGGATGACAAATGTTGCTTATGATCTCTCTAGGCATAGGCCAAGGGTATGATGTAACCCCGTAGCAGTATAAGCACTCATAACTGTGTTGGTGTAAACATACACTATTCTCTCTCTCTCTCTCTCTCTCTCTCTCTCTCTCTCTCTCTCTCTCTCTCTGTCTCTCACACACACACACACACACACACACACACAAACACACAGAGAGACAAAGAGAGACAGAGAATATGTTCTATGGTCAGGTCACTACTAAGCTAATTGAAGAGAACCCTATAGTATGCACTTAATATTCATGCAAACATTGCAGTCATCATAAGCAGTGATGGAGCAGATGACAGCATCTATGCCAGTGGTTCTTTTAATGCTGAGACCTTTAAATAGAGGTCCTCATGTTATGTTAACTTTCAAACATAAAAGTGTTTTTTATTATTTCTTAACAAAAATTTTGGTATTTTTCTAACTTTGTTTTCCAGTGTTATTAGCTGACTCTCATGAAAGAATCATCCAACTTCCAAAGGGAACATGACTCACAGGTTAAGAAAAAGTGATCTCCTTCTAGTCTGGGTCTGAGCATGGTGCAGATCCCGTGTGAGCAGCTCTGCCCCAATCTCACAGAACCCAAAGGAAGCAAGCCTCCCAGGAGCTCTAATCTGGGCAACATATTAGGTAAGGAGATAGCAATACCTGCCCCAAACAAGGAGTAACTGGGACCCACTAAGACCCAGAAAGTCACTCCTGGCCCAGAGCATTGATTCCTTCCTGTCTGGGCCCAAACACTGAGTAAATCCTGGGTGGCAGCTCTGCCGCCAATCTCACAGAACCCAGAGGAATTGGGCCTCCCAGGAACTCTAACCCAGGCAGTACCTTAGGTAAAGAAAAAGCAACACGCACCCCTAACAGGGAGTAACTGGGACCCACTAGGACCCAGGAATTCACTCCTGGACTAGAGCACTGGATCCTTCCTGTCTTCGCCTGAGCATTGAGTAGATCTTGGACCCCAGATCAAACCCCAGTAGTAACACCCACCCCACAAAGTTCTGATACAACCAAGACAGTAGGAAAGACAGGCTCCAGTCAGAGACAGGGCAGGTAGCACTAAGGAGATCTAGATGGTGAGAGGCAAGCACAAGAATATAAGCATCAGCAATCCAGGGTACTTGGCATCATTGGAACCTAGTTCTTCCACACAAGAAAGTCCTGAATTCCCCATATCATTAAGAAAGAAAGATTCAGAATTAAAATCACTTCTAATGATAATGTTACAGGACTTTAAGAAGGACAAAAATAAAACTCTCAAGGTATTTGAGGAGAACACAGGTAAACAGGTAAAAGCCCTTAAAGAGGAAACACAAAAATCACATAAAGAATTTCAAGAGAACACAGCCAAATACGTGAAGGAATTGAACAAAACCATCCAGGACATAAAAATGGAAATAGAAACAATAAAGAAATCACAAAGGGAGACAATCCTGGAGATAGAAAGCCTAGGAATGAAATCAGGAGTGATAGATGCAAGCATCACCAACAGAATACAAAAGATAGAAAAGACTATCTCAGGTGCAGAACATACCATAGAAAATATTGACACAACTGTCAAAGAAAACACAAAATGCAGAAAGTTCTTAACAAAAAAACATTCAGGAAATACAGGACATGATGAGAAGACTAAACCTAAGGATAATAAGTATAGATGAGGGTAAAGATTCCCAACTTAGAGGGCCAATAAATATCTTCAACAAAATTATAGAAGAAAACTTCTTTAACCTATAGAATGAGATGCCCAAAATCATAGAAGAAGCCTACAGAAATCCAAATAGACTAGACCAGAAAAGAAATACCTCCCATCACATAATGATCAAAACACCAAGTGCACAAAACAAAGAAAGAATATTAAATGCAGTAAGGGATAAAGGCCAAGTAACATATAAAGTCAGACCTATCACAATTACACCAGACTTCTCCATCAGATACAATAAAAGCTAGAAGATGCTAGGCAGATGTCATACAGACCCTAAAAGAACACAAATACCAGCCCAGGCTACTATACCCAGCAAAACTCTCAATTATCATAGATGGAGAAACCAAGATATTTCACAGCAAAACCAAATTTACACAATATCTTTCCACAAACCCAGCATTACAAATGATAATAGTGGGAAAGCTCCAATACAAGGAGGGAAATTATACCCTAGAAAGAGCAAGAAAGTAATCCTCTTCCAACAAATCCAAAAGAAGTTAGCCACACAAAGATAATTTCACCTCTAACAACAATAACAACAAAACATGAAGCAACAATCACTGTTCCTTAATATCTCTTAACATCAATGGACTCAATTCCCCAATTAAAAGACTTAGGCTAACAGACTAGATATGTAACCAGGACCCAGCATTTTGCTGCACACAGGAAATTCACCTCAGTGACAAAGACCTTAGAGTAAAAGGCTGGAAAACAAGTTTTCAAGCAAATGGTCCTAAGATACAAGCTGGAGTAGCCATTCTAAAATCTCCAGCCTGAGAACACAAAAGTGGGGGGTGGGGGGGAATCATGGCTCCACCTGTATAGGTAGTTGAGGGAGGCCTTGCCAGGCATCAGTGGAAGTGGACAGCTTTGGTGCCTGAAAGTTTGGATTCACTAGTGTTGGGTAATTTGAGAGCTGGGAGGCCAGAATGGGAGAATGGTGGAAGCATACCTTCAAAGAAACTCCAAGCATTATATGGATTAGACATGACAGAGGCAGTACACCAGAAGAATAGATTTCAGAATTCAAACAAAAAATTATCGTCATACTAAAATTTGTTTTGAGAATTGTATATTGCAGAATACACAGCCTTGGTATATCTACTCATCAAGTAAGCTGAGAAGACCTGCTCAAAACTCTGATGTCCTGGAATTCCAGCTGGATGCAGTGAAGACACAGCATCAGAGGCTTTTCAGTTTGCTCTTTCCCCTGCCCCTCTTTTAATATCTCAAGGAACACAACCAGCTTGAAGAAGTTAATGAAGAGTCAGCGCCCCTATTCCCTGGCTCGGGGACTGAGGTGATTAAAATTGGGCTGTCTTTCTAGGGGAAAGTAGTGGTTTTGTTGGAACAGGGAGGATTAGCTATGATTTATTTCATAGCCATAACCTATTGGTAGAAATCTATATAATTGTTATTTAAGATGAAGTTATAATTTCTTAAATAGTACAGAATATACTTTGATTACAAATTTAAGGTTTTCATTGGTACGAGTATCTTATTGATATAAAAGTGAGATTAATATTATTATTCTCATAGGCATTGTGCCTGTATAACACATTTAAGAATACAAGGCTTAGACCCAGTCCTTCTTTAACTTTTTTAACTGATTTGAGATGGTTAGCCTGTGATTTAAGGGCCTATAGCAAAATCATGGCTCTGAGTTTATTGTTAGGGTGTTTTTTTTTATATTTTAATTAGAAATAGCTGAGAGGAGTTAACAGACAACAGTCCAGATTGCCTTGTATAGATAGTTGGTTTTCAAAATGTCAGAGGTCCACAGAACTGATGTTACAAACACTTTTGTATTAATGTTCATTTTGATTAGAGACCTGTCTGCTCCTGACAGCTTCACATCTTGGATTCTAAGAAGAAATTGAGCATCTTTGGAGTTACTGCAGTTGTGGTGAGACAGTCACTATGCAATAATTGCTTCTTTTCATCTACAGACAAATTAGTGTACAGAAAAGGACTCTTGTGTAGTCGACTGATTATATCTGCCAAGACAGAGTAATCATTCCTTAATAATTCTGCATTACTAGGTCTGTCAGATGATCCTGGGCTAGAAGGCTGAAGATCTGATGCACCAATATTTTTTAGTATAGGAACTGCCTAGGTTTTCAGTGGTCTCTTTAAATTGGCTAAGATTTAGAAGCTATGCTTTGTGCTTCCTATAATTTCAGTTAACTCAGTCATTCTGGATTTCTGATGAGGTTGAAGACTTATAGCCTTCTAGCCAATCCTGGCTGTTTACTTTGAGATAAAAGATTTGAGAGGATGGTTTTCAGCTGACATTCATTCTAAAGCCAAGGAAACAACCAGGTTCAGAACCTGAATTTTAGTTAGGAGAGATGACAAAGGTTTTGGTTAGTCAACAAAATGATGTTAGGTCTATTGTGTACCTTACTGACACAAATTGGCATAGTTATGCTCTAATTGTATTTGGAGAGAAATGTTTTATTTTAACAGGAAGGGTGGTATGTAGGAGGAGCTAAGGTGGGAGGAGTAAGGAGAGGAAGAGGAGAAGTAAGGAGAGAAGGAGCATAAGGAGAGGAGGAGCTCAAAGACAAGAGGGGGGAACATGGTAGCGGATGTTTGCATGTCTCCACCAGTCAAAGATAGTTGATATATTTAGGTTGGGTATTATGTTACAGTTCTGATTGTATGGGCATCTTTTTATTGAACATTACCAAACTTATAAAGCCTTTGATCAACATTTAAAAGATTGTATTAAAGCAAAAAGAAGAGGGGAGATGAGATAGGGGATTTTTATGAAGGGAAAATTAGGAAAGGAGATGGCATTTGAAATGTAAATAAAATATCCCATAATAAATAAATAAATAAATAAATAAAGTGATCTATGGAGGGTTGGAAGCATATTTTGTTGTTGTTGTTAGTATATTACACTTATGTCTGATTTTCCACAAATTTATGAAGTATGGAATTAAAGAAACACTCTAGAAAATGCTAATCATATGCTAGAAGAAATATTTATAAATATAGAATATGTAAAAAGAAACTATCCATTAGAAAGTACAAATGATGAACTAATTATAGAATTGATTTAAATCAGTTAACTTTATTTGTCTAAGCTGTAGAATAAAATATGGTTAAAGATTAAAAGAATTTTTATTAATGACAGTTCCTTTAAATATGATGATACAAATAAAAAACTAATTCTAAATTTGGAATATATAAAATGAATTATAAAAAAAATTCTTTAGAGAGACTCATGTGTAAGTGTAACAACCAATAGAGTCAATTGATATTAAATAGCTTGATGAACAGAATATAAAAAGGATGAAAATTGATCTGAAAATACCACATTAATTATAGATCATAAACAAATATACATATTTACATATACATGCAAGGTATATCCTCATATTATTGTGCATAAATATGTACATGACATGCATTTTCTTAACATATATATATATATATATATATATATATATATATATATATATTTGTATATATATGTATAGTAGATGAAGGACCTTAAACCAGACTTTTACAGTTTGTTTTCAATTAAATTCTGTAAGTTGATGTTAATGTAACACACAACATCATTGGATATTTTGTGTGCAGGCATGTGTTCTTATGTGTGTACAGGTGTATGGAACCTGTAAATGAATCAGATTAACATTGTATGTTTCCTCTACTGCTGTCCACTTGATCTTTGAGCTGTTTCCTGCTCAGAAGACCTGAGAACCTACATTTCATGCAGGGTATTGAGTTTATGCTACTACACCTAGTTCTTTTATGAGTTCTTGGGATCTAAATATATTGGATCTAAATATATTCAAAACACTTCATTGACTGAGCCATTTCCAGATTACCCAACAGCCTTGTTTTTAGGCTACAGTGAACACAGGAGATGGATGCATAACAAGGTGAGTTAGGGCAACCACTCATTACTGCTTAACTTTAACCATATTAAATAATATTAGAAATCAAATCAAGATCCTCCAACTTTAACCCTCACATTGTCAAAACTTTCATATTCCTGTAACAGTAAGGTTATTTTTATAATAACTTGGAAGAAAAACAAACTTCAGAATTTGCATAAACTTAGGTAACACTGAGACCCATTTAAAGTCATGCTATATTCATATTGCTGTAGATGCCATTTAAAAGTAGACAAATTTTTTATGATAATTATGACCTCAAAATAATAATTGAGTGTGCATCCTATTATGACTTTTAATAGGTACTCACTACTAAATGACTGCACATATTTATGGTGAATTAATTTGAACTCTGGGTCATCAGAAGTAAGGGAGATACAAGACAGACAATATTCAGGAGCAGATGAAATGAGTTGTAATAATTTCAGACAAATCTGATGAGTTTTAAGCCTTGCTTTGTGTTGCCTTTGTGCTTCCCTGAGGGTCACTATGTCTCACTCCTATGTGAAGCATGTGGCAAGAAAACAGTGATTATGTTTACAATAACCTCAAATGCTCATATGTGGTTTATAATTTGCGTTCCAGAAGATGAGCTCAAAAACAACCTTGTAATGAATTCTGCTTTGTACTGTTTTACAAGATAAGACACACTGAGTTTGTAGCCTTATTTACTGAAGCCTTTTTGGCAACCAAATCTGTTATAGGATTTTCACTAATTATTAGGAAGAAGATTAAATGGGAGAGAAGCAAAGGCTCAAGGGAAGTAGCACAGACACTCTTTTAAATGTATTCTAATAGATTTATTTATTTATTTATTTATTTATTTATTTATTTATTTATTTATTTATTTAGTATGTGTATACCTGTATGCAATTTTTTGTATATTTGTGTGTTTGTGCATGACTTATAAATGTGTGTAGGTCAAAAGACTGCTTACAGGAATTGATTCTTTCTATCATGTGGGTTTTTGGTGACTGACCTGCATATTATCAGGCTTCTAGAGCAAATGACCTTACCTGATGTGTCCATTTCACTATTCTGAATGCTTACATTTATAATTCCTGAGCTGGTATTAAATCCAGAACCTCATGGATGAAAGGATGTGATTATTGAGCAATCACAAAGCCTCAAGGCATTTGAAATGCAAATCTTTGCCCAAGTTTTAGTATCAATGAGGTGTTCATTAAAGGGTCATGGATGACCAATGAAGGAAACTATTATGATATTCATAATGGGATATAGAAATTTGCATTCCAGGTACCACATTGGATACCAATGATACCAAATATAATAATCAATAGAACCTTTTTTTCTTTTATGTATTATTTAAATGGCATACAAAGTATTGGATTTATCATATTGCTTTTTCTAATATTATGGATTGAGCCTCCACTCCCATTTTATCCCTCATGCTTTCCACCCCTAGTAGAATTCCATACAGTTTGATGCTCCACTCTTCCTTAACACATTCAACTTCCTCATCCTCACTACAACTTTTGGCTGTATGGTTAACATTACACTGTATCGTCTGAAGAAGAACTTATGGTACCAATACTTTAGACATTGAATGAGTTTATTATGCATGTAGCAAGCAAAATAAAAGAACAAACAGTATGGAACAAATTAGACACACCAGTTAAAAAAGTAAAACATTATCAAATAATGTGCTTATAACAGCAATCATGCACTTAGAATATCTAGGAAATATTGACTGGAGAAGCAGTCATGTTGGATTGATTTTCCAAATAGCATTCTCTTCACTGATGAACTTCCAACTTTCTGTTAACATGGCAGATATTTTGTGTCATGAGATAAATAATAGTGATCTTTGTTGGAAATGGTTTATTTATTCTCAAGGAATTAAGAGAGCTACCGGCTGTCTTTTTTTCTCATTATTGTAGTGCCACACCATGAACTTAAATCAACGTAGTGGGCTGATCTGTAAGTGGGCTCCATCTGTAATGGTTCATGGGCTTGGTATGACATATGACACAAACAAAGTGAATGCCTTCTCTATTCCAGATTCAAGTTACAGCAAGCTCAAATAGCAGTTGACAGTTTAAGAATATAGTTTATGTTATACAGCTATGCATACAGACACATGCAGGTAAATTTGTATGTAAAAAATTAAAGCTAAAATCCACATATGAGAACATTAAGCTTTAGTTACTGAGTCCTGCTTTTCTTTCTTATATTTTTTCAAGATACATATATAATCTTGAATAATTTATAACTTTATTTTTCATTATGACTGAATAAAATGTCATTCAGTCCCTTTTTGAAACACATCCAGGGGGCTGGAGAGATGGCTCGTGGTTAAGAGCACTGACTGCTCTTCCAGAGGTCCTGAGTTCAATTCCCAGCAACCACATGGTGGCTCACGACCACCTGTAATGGGATCTGATGCCCTCTTCTGGTGTGTCTGAAGAGAGCAACGGTGCACTTATATCATAAAATAAATAATAAATAAATAAATAAATAAATAAATAAATAAATAATTTTAAAAAAGAAACACATCCATTGTCATCCTCTTTTTTGAATCTTAAAATTACATGCAGTGTTTTTTCTGTTGGTCTAAGCAGTTGTCCAGTTGATATCCAGTTTATATTTGTCACCTCAATTAGTTGTCATCTAGGACCTGGAAATGAATTTACTGATAATTATGGTGTCAGATGGTAACTGAGTGGTGCCTTCTTATTAGAATTTCAAAAATTCCTTTAGTTAAAAAGCACTGACTCCTCACAGACTCACAGAAAAAGAAAAGCTTGTTATCTGTGCCTTCAAATCTATCCCATAAATAAAATTAACTATCTATTTGGAAACAATAGTTCCATTAAGATATATGGATTTATGAGTCACCTTGCAAAGTCATAAAGGGGAAAGCTCCTGTGCTGTCTATGGTCAACGTTCCACACAAACTAGAGACATCTGAAAGGAGAGAACCCTAATTGAGAAAATTCTTCAGGAAGATTCCAACTGTAACACACACTCTTAATTAGTTATTGATAAAGGAAAGTCCAAAGCACTTTGGATGCATCATCCCTGGGTTGGTGTTCCAGAGTTCTATAAGAAAATAAGAAACTCAAGTCATGAAAGCAAGCCAGTAGTCAGGACTCCTCCCTGGTTTCTGTATCAGCTCCTGATTCAAGGTTCTTGCCCTGTTTGTGTCCCTGTCATTACTTTTTTTTTTTTGTCATGACTTCTTTTAGTGATGAACATCTATATGAATGTTCAGCCGTTTCACCAACTTGAGTTTTGGTCGTGATGTTTTGACATAGCAATAGTAACTCTAACTAAGACAGTCACACACTAATGAGCTATTTTATCAACACACTTTAATAACACATATCTCCTTCCTTGATTCTCCCTTCACTGTGCATAATTTCAAGTTAACATACTAAAATGAGAAAAATGCTGATATTCCATTTTTTAAAGTGAGCTCTTTATTAAAATTCTTCTTGCCTTTTTATGTAAGACTTTCTCTTTTTTTGGAACAAGTGTATCTAACATAGTAGTTTTCAACCCTTTATTTGCTGTGACATTTTAATACAATTCCTCATATTATAATGATCCCCAACTATAAAACTAATATTATTGCTACTTCAAAACTGTAATTTTGCTACTGTTATGAAACTTAATGTAAATATCTGTGTCTTTTAATGTTCTAAGATAATCCTTATGAAAGTGTCTCTTGACCCTCAAAGGGTCATGATCCACAAGTTAAGAAACCACTGATTAAAAAGGGTAAGAATAATGTCAAATTTTAATGTAGGACAC